>NW_027185201.1:0-20898 GCF_040668555.2 Bombus flavifrons
AATCTCGATGATTTCGTCGATTTTGATGAAAACTGACCGTCGTTTCCTTCCCGTTTGAGATATTTCGACGTTTAAACGCTCATTTCACTCCTTTTTACGTGCAGAATGCAATGCACAACCGTTTAACCGTCGAAACAAGCGGAACAGCTCGCAAATCTCGATGATTTCGACGATTTTGATGAAAACTGACCGTCGTTTCCTTCCCGTTTGAGATATTTCGACGTTTAAACGCTCATTTCACTCCTTTTTACGTGCAGAATGCAATGCACAACCGTTTAACCGTCGAAACAAGCGGAACAGCTCGCAAACCTCGATGATTTCGTCGATTTTGATGAAAACTGACCGTCGTTTCCTTCCCGTTTGAGATATTTCGACGTTTAAACGCTCATTTCACTCGTTTTTACGTGCAGAATGCAATGCACAACCGTTTAAACGTCGAAACAAGCGGAACAGCTCGCAAATCTCGATGATTTCGACGATTTTGATGTAAACTGACCGTCGTTTCCTTCCCGTTTGAGATATTTCGACGTTTAAACGCTCATTTCACTCCTTTTTACGTGCAGAATGCAATGCACAACCGTTTAACCGTCGAAACAAGCGGAACAGCTCGCAAACCTCGATGATTTCGTCGATTTTGACGAAAACTAACCGGCGTTTCCTTCCCGTTTGAGATATTTCGACGTTTAAGAGCTCGTTTTACTCTATTTAACGTGCAGAATGTAATACAAGCCAGTTTCAGCGTCGAAACAAGCGGGAGAGCTCGCAAATCTCGATGATTTCGTCGATTTTGACGAAAACTAACCGTCGTTTCCTTCCCGTTTGAGATATTTCGACGTTTAAACACTCATTTCACTCCTTTCTACGTGCAGAATGTAATAAACAACCGTTTAACCGTCGAAACAAGCGGAACAGCTCGCAAATCTCGATGATTTCGTCGATTTTGATGAAAACTGACCGTCATTTCCTTCCCGCTTGAGATATTTCGACGTTTAAGCGCTCTTTTTACTCCTTTTTACGTGCAGAATGTAATAAACAACCGTTTAACCGTCGAAACAAGCGGAACAGCTCGCAAATCTCGATGATTTCGTCGATTTTGATGAAAACTGACCGTCGTTTCCTTCCCGTTTGAGATATTTCGACGTTTAAGCGCTCTTTTTACTCCTTTTTACGTGCAGAATGTAATAAACAACCGTTTAACCGTCGAAACAAGCGGAACAGCTCGCAAATCTCGATGATTTCGTCGATTTTGATGAAAACTGACCGTCGTTTCCTTCCCGTTTGAGATATTTCGACGTTTAAGCACTCTTTTTACTCCTTTTTACGTGCAGAATGCAATGCACAACCGTTTAACCGTTGAAACAAGCGGAACAGCTCGCAAATCTCGATGATTTCGTCGATTTTGATGAAAACTGACCGTCATTTCCTTCCCGCTTGAGATATTTCGACGTTTAAGCGCTCTTTTTACTCCTTTTTACGTGCAGAATGTAATAAACAACCGTTTAACCGTTGAAACAAGCGGAACAGCTCGCAAATCTCGATGATTTCGACGATTTTGATGAAAACACCGTCGTTTCCTTCCCGTTTGAGATATTTCGACGTTTAAGAGCTCGTTTTACTCTATTTAACGTGCAGAATGTAATACAAGCCAGTTTCAGCGTCGAAACAAGCGGGAGAGCTCGCAAATCTCGATGATTTCGTCGATTTTGACGAAAACTAACCGTCGTTTCCTTCCCGTTTGAGATATTTCGACGTTTAAGCGCTCTTTTTACTCCTTTTTACGTGCAGAATGTAATAAACAACCGTTTAACCGTCGAAACAAGCGGAACAGCTCGCAAATCTCGATGATTTCGTCGATTTTGATGAAAACTGACCGTCGTTTCCTTCCCGTTTGAGATATTTCGACGTTTAAACGCTCATTTCACTCCTTTTTACGTGCAGAATGCAATGCACAACCGTTTAACCGTCGAAACAAGCGGAACAGCTCGCAAATCTCGATGATTTCGTCGATTTTGATGAAAACTGACCGTCGTTTCCTTCCCGTTTGAGATATTTCGACGTTTAAGCGCTCTTTTTACTCCTCTTTACGTGCAGAATGTAATAAACAACCGTTTAACCGTCGAAACAAGCGGAACAGCTCGCAAATCTCGATGATTTCGTCGATTTTGATGAAAACTGACCGTCGTTTCCTTCCCGTTTGAGATATTTCGACGTTTAAACGCTCATTTCACTCCTTTTTACGTGCAGAATGCAATGCACAACCGTTTAACCGTCGAAACAAGCGGAACAGCTCGCAAATCTCGATGATTTCGACGATTTTGATGAAAACACCGTCGTTTCCTTCCCGTTTGAGATATTTCGACGTTTAAGAGCTCGTTTTACTCTATTTAACGTGCAGAATGTAATACAAGCCAGTTTCAGCGTCGAAACAAGCGGGAGAGCTCGCAAATCTCGATGATTTCGTCGATTTTGACGAAAACTAACCGTCGTTTCCTTCCCGTTTGAGATATTTCGACGTTTAAGCGCTCTTTTTACTCCTTTTTACGTGCAGAATGTAATAAACAACCGTTTAACCGTCGAAACAAGCGGAACAGCTCGCAAATCTCGATGATTTCGTCGATTTTGATGAAAACTGACCGTCGTTTCCTTCCCGTTTGAGATATTTCGACGTTTAAACGCTCATTTCACTCGTTTTTACGTGCAGAATGCAATGCACAACCGTTTAACCGTCGAAACAAGCGGAACAGCTCGCAAATCTCGATGATTTCGACGATTTTGATGAAAACTGACCGTCGTTTCCTTCCCGTTTGAGATATTTCGACGTTTAAACGCTCATTTCACTCCTTTTTACGTGCAGAATGCAATGCACAACCGTTTAACCGTCGAAACAAGCGGAACAGCTCGCAAATCTCGATGATTTCGTCGATTTTGATGAAAACTGACCGTCGTTTCCTTCCCGTTTGAGATATTTCGACGTTTAAACGCTCATTTCACTCCTTTTTACGTGCAGAATGCAATGCACAACCGTTTAACCGTCGAAACAAGCGGAACAGCTCGCAAACCTCGATGATTTCGTCGATTTTGATGAAAACTGACCGTCGTTTCCTTCCCGTTTGAGATATTTCGACGTTTAAACGCTAATTTCACTCGTTTTTACGTGCAGAATGCAATGCACAACCGTTTAAACGTCGAAACAAGCGGAACAGCTCGCAAATCTCGATGATTTCGACGATTTTGATGTAAACTGACCGTCGTTTCCTTCCCGTTTGAGATATTTCGACGTTTAAACGCTCATTTCACTCCTTTTTACGTGCAGAATGCAATGCACAACCGTTTAACCGTCGAAACAAGCGGAACAGCTCGCAAACCTCGATGATTTCGTCGATTTTGACGAAAACTAACCGGCGTTTCCTTCCCGTTTGAGATATTTCGACGTTTAAGAGCTCGTTTTACTCTATTTAACGTGCAGAATGTAATACAAGCCAGTTTCAGCGTCGAAACAAGCGGGAGAGCTCGCAAATCTCGATGATTTCGTCGATTTTGACGAAAACTAACCGTCGTTTCCTTCCCGTTTGAGATATTTCGACGTTTAAACACTCATTTCACTCCTTTCTACGTGCAGAATGTAATAAACAACCGTTTAACCGTCGAAACAAGCGGAACAGCTCGCAAATCTCGATGATTTCGTCGATTTTGATGAAAACTGACCGTCATTTCCTTCCCGCTTGAGATATTTCGACGTTTAAGCGCTCTTTTTACTCCTTTTTACGTGCAGAATGTAATAAACAACCGTTTAACCGTCGAAACAAGCGGAACAGCTCGCAAATCTCGATGATTTCGTCGATTTTGATGAAAACTGACCGTCGTTTCCTTCCCGTTTGAGATATTTCGACGTTTAAGCGCTCTTTTTACTCCTTTTTACGTGCAGAATGTAATAAACAACCGTTTAACCGTCGAAACAAGCGGAACAGCTCGCAAATCTCGATGATTTCGTCGATTTTGATGAAAACTGACCGTCGTTTCCTTCCCGTTTGAGATATTTCGACGTTTAAGCACTCTTTTTACTCCTTTTTACGTGCAGAATGCAATGCACAACCGTTTAACCGTTGAAACAAGCGGAACAGCTCGCAAATCTCGATGATTTCGTCGATTTTGATGAAAACTGACCGTCATTTCCTTCCCGCTTGAGATATTTCGACGTTTAAGCGCTCTTTTTTCTCCTTTTTACGTGCAGAATGTAATAAACAACCGTTTAACCGTCGAAACAAGCGGAACAGCTCGCAAATCTCGATGATTTCGACGATTTTGATGAAAACACCGTCGTTTCCTTCCCGTTTGAGATATTTCGACGTTTAAGAGCTCGTTTTACTCTATTTAACGTGCAGAATGTAATACAAGCCAGTTTCAGCGTCGAAACAAGCGGGAGAGCTCGCAAATCTCGATGATTTCGTCGATTTTGACGAAAACTAACCGTCGTTTCCTTCCCGTTTGAGATATTTCGACGTTTAAGCGCTCTTTTTACTCCTTTTTACGTGCAGAATGTAATAAACAACCGTTTAACCGTCGAAACAAGCGGAACAGCTCGCAAATCTCGATGATTTCGTCGATTTTGATGAAAACTGACCGTCGTTTCCTTCCCGTTTGAGATATTTCGACGTTTAAACGCTCATTTCACTCCTTTTTACGTGCAGAATGCAATGCACAACCGTTTAACCGTCGAAACAAGCGGAACAGCTCGCAAATCTCGATGATTTCGACGATTTTGATGAAAACTGACCGTCGTTTCCTTCCCGTTTGAGATATTTCGACGTTTAAACGCTCATTTCACTCGTTTTTACGTGCAGAATGCAATGCACAACCGTTTAACCGTCGAAACAAGCGGAACAGCTCGCAAACCTCGATGATTTCGTCGATTTTGATGAAAACTGACCGTCGTTTCCTTCCCGTTTGAGATATTTCGACGTTTAAGCGCTCTTTTTACTCCTTTTTACGTGCAGAATGTAATAAACAACCGTTTAACCGTCGAAACAAGCGGAACAGCTCGCAAATCTCGATGATTTCGTCGATTTTGATGAAAACTGACCGTCGTTTCCTTCCCGTTTGAGATATTTCGACGTTTAAACGCTCATTTCACTCCTTTTTACGTGCAGAATGCAATGCACAACCGTTTAACCGTCGAAACAAGCGGAACAGCTCGCAAATCTCGATGATTTCGACGATTTTGATGAAAACTGACCGTCGTTTCCTTCCCGTTTGAGATATTTCGACGTTTAAACGCTCATTTCACTCCTTTTTACGTGCAGAATGCAATGCACAACCGTTTAACCGTCGAAACAAGCGGAACAGCTCGCAAACCTCGATGATTTCGTCGATTTTGATGAAAACTGACCGTCATTTCCTTCCCGTTTGAGATATTTCGACGTTTAAACGCTCATTTCACTCGTTTTTACGTGCAGAATGCAATGCACAACCGTTTAAACGTCGAAACAAGCGGAACAGCTCGCAAATCTCGATGATTTCGACGATTTTGATGTAAACTGACCGTCGTTTCCTTCCCGTTTGAGATATTTCGACGTTTAAACGCTCATTTCACTCCTTTTTACGTGCAGAATGCAATGCACAACCGTTTAACCGTCGAAACAAGCGGAACAGCTCGCAAACCTCGATGATTTCGTCGATTTTGACGAAAACTAACCGGCGTTTCCTTCCCGTTTGAGATATTTCGACGTTTAAGAGCTCGTTTTACTCTATTTAACGTGCAGAATGTAATACAAGCCAGTTTCAGCGTCGAAACAAGCGGGAGAGCTCGCAAATCTCGATGATTTCGTCGATTTTGACGAAAACTAACCGTCGTTTCCTTCCCGTTTGAGATATTTCGACGTTTAAACACTCATTTCACTCCTTTCTACGTGCAGAATGTAATAAACAACCGTTTAACCGTCGAAACAAGCGGAACAGCTCGCAAATCTCGATGATTTCGTCGATTTTGATGAAAACTGACCGTCATTTCCTTCCCGCTTGAGATATTTCGACGTTTAAGCGCTCTTTTTACTCCTTTTTACGTGCAGAATGTAATAAACAACCGTTTAACCGTCGAAACAAGCGGAACAGCTCGCAAATCTCGATGATTTCGTCGATTTTGATGAAAACTGACCGTCGTTTCCTTCCCGTTTGAGATATTTCGACGTTTAAGCGCTCTTTTTACTCCTTTTTACGTGCAGAATGTAATAAACAACCGTTTAACCGTCGAAACAAGCGGAACAGCTCGCAAATCTCGATGATTTCGTCGATTTTGATGAAAACTGACCGTCATTTCCTTCCCGTTTGAGATATTTCGACGTTTAAGCACTCTTTTTACTCCTTTTTACGTGCAGAATGCAATGCACAACCGTTTAACCGTTGAAACAAGCGGAACAGCTCGCAAATCTCGATGATTTCGTCGATTTTGATGAAAACTGACCGTCATTTCCTTCCCGCTTGAGATATTTCGACGTTTAAGCGCTCTTTTTACTCCTTTTTACGTGCAGAATGTAATAAACAACCGTTTAACCGTCGAAACAAGCGGAACAGCTCGCAAATCTCGATGATTTCGACGATTTTGATGAAAACACCGTCGTTTCCTTCCCGTTTGAGATATTTCGACGTTTAAGAGCTCGTTTTACTCTATTTAACGTGCAGAATGTAATACAAGCCAGTTTCAGCGTCGAAACAAGCGGGAGAGCTCGCAAATCTCGATGATTTCGTCGATTTTGACGAAAACTAACCGTCGTTTCCTTCCCGTTTGAGATATTTCGACGTTTAAGCGCTCTTTTTACTCCTTTTTACGTGCAGAATGTAATAAACAACCGTTTAAACGTCGAAACAAGCGGAACAGCTCGCAAATCTCGATGATTTCGTCGATTTTGATGAAAACTGACCGTCGTTTCCTTCCCGTTTGAGATATTTCGACGTTTAAACGCTCATTTCACTCCTTTTTACGTGCAGAATGCAATGCACAACCGTTTAACCGTCGAAACAAGCGGAACAGCTCGCAAATCTCGATGATTTCGACGATTTTGATGAAAACTGACCGTCGTTTCCTTCCCGTTTGAGATATTTCGACGTTTAAACGCTCATTTCACTCCTTTTTACGTGCAGAATGCAATGCACAACCGTTTAACCGTCGAAACAAGCGGAACAGCTCGCAAACCTCGATGATTTCGTCGATTTTGATGAAAACTGACCGTCGTTTCCTTCCCGTTTGAGATATTTCGACGTTTAAGCGCTCTTTTTACTCCTTTTTACGTGCAGAATGTAATAAACAACCGTTTAACCGTCGAAACAAGCGGAACAGCTCGCAAATCTCGATGATTTCGTCGATTTTGATGAAAACTGACCGTCGTTTCCTTCCCGTTTGAGATATTTCGACGTTTAAGCACTCTTTTTACTCCTTTTTACGTGCAGAATGTAATAAACAACCGTTTAACCGTCGAAACAAGCGGAACAGCTCGCAAATCTCGATGATTTCGTCGATTTTGATGAAAACTGACCGTCATTTCCTTCCCGCTTGAGATATTTCGACGTTTAAGCGCTCTTTTTACTCCTTTTTACGCGCAGAATGTAATAAACAACCGTTTAACCGTCGAAACAAGCGGAACAGCTCGCAAATCTCGATGATTTCGACGATTTTGATGAAAACTGACCGTCGTTTCCTTCCCGTTTGAGATATTTCGACGTTTAAACGCTCATTTCACTCGTTTTTACGTGCAGAATGCAATGCACAACCGTTTAACCGTCGAAACAAGCGGAACAGCTCGCAAATCTCGATGATTTCGACGATTTTGATGAAAACTGACCGTCGCTTCCTTCCCGTTTGAGATATTTCGACGTTTAAACGCTCATTTCACTCCTTTTTACGTGCAGAATGCAATGCACAACCGTTTAACCGTCGAAACAAGCGGAACAGCTCGCAAATCTCGATGATTTCGTCGATTTTGACGAAAACTGACCGTCGTTTCCTTCCCGTTTGAGATATTTCGACGTTTAAACGCTCATTTCACTCCTTTTTACGTGCAGAATGCAATGCACAACCGTTTAACCGTCGAAACAAGCGGAACAGCTCGCAAATCTCGATGATTTCGTCGATTTTGACGAAAACTAACCGTCGTTTCCTTCCCGTTTGAGATATTTCGACGTTTAAGCGCTCTTTTTACTCCTTTTTACGTGCAGAATGTAATAAACAACCGTTTAAACGTCGAAACAAGCGGAACAGCTCGCAAATCTCGATGATTTCGTCGATTTTGATGAAAACTGACCGTCGTTTCCTTCCCGTTTGAGATATTTCGACGTTTAAACGCTCATTTCACTCCTTTTTACGTGCAGAATGCAATGCACAACCGTTTAACCGTCGAAACAAGCGGAACAGCTCGCAAATCTCGATGATTTCGACGATTTTGATGAAAACTGACCGTCGTTTCCTTCCCGTTTGAGATATTTCGACGTTTAAACGCACATTTCACTCCTTTTTACGTGCAGAATGCAATGCACAACCGTTTAACCGTCGAAACAAGCGGAACAGCTCGCAAACCTCGATGATTTCGTCGATTTTGATGAAAACTGACCGTCATTTCCTTCCCGCTTGAGATATTTCGACGTTTAAGCGCTCTTTTTACTCCTTTTTACGTGCAGAATGTAATAAACAACCGTTTAACCGTCGAAACAAGCGGAACAGCTCGCAAATCTCGATGATTTCGACGATTTTGATGAAAACACCGTCGTTTCCTTCCCGTTTGAGATATTTCGACGTTTAAGAGCTCGTTTTACTCTATTTAACGTGCAGAATGTAATACAAGCCAGTTTCAGCGTCGAAACAAGCGGGAGAGCTCGCAAATCTCGATGATTTCGTCGATTTTGACGAAAACTAACCGTCGTTTCCTTCCCGTTTGAGATATTTCGACGTTTAAGCGCTCTTTTTACTCCTTTTTACGTGCAGAATGTAATAAACAACCGTTTAACCGTTGAAACAAGCGGAACAGCTCGCAAATCTCGATGATTTCGTCGATTTTGATGAAAACTGACCGTCATTTCCTTCCCGCTTGAGATATTTCGACGTTTAAGCGCTCTTTTTACTCCTTTTTACGTGCAGAATGTAATAAACAACCGTTTAACCGTCGAAACAAGCGGAACAGCTCGCAAATCTCGATGATTTCGACGATTTTGATGAAAACACCGTCGTTTCCTTCCCGTTTGAGATATTTCGACGTTTAAGAGCTCGTTTTACTCTATTTAACGTGCAGAATGTAATACAAGCCAGTTTCAGCGTCGAAACAAGCGGGAGAGCTCGCAAATCTCGATGATTTCGTCGATTTTGACGAAAACTAACCGTCGTTTCCTTCCCGTTTGAGATATTTCGACGTTTAAGCGCTCTTTTTACTCCTTTTTACGTGCAGAATGTAATAAACAACCGTTTAAACGTCGAAACAAGCGGAACAGCTCGCAAATCTCGATGATTTCGTCGATTTTGATGAAAACTGACCGTCGTTTCCTTCCCGTTTGAGATATTTCGACGTTTAAACGCTCATTTCACTCCTTTTTACGTGCAGAATGCAATGCACAACCGTTTAACCGTCGAAACAAGCGGAACAGCTCGCAAATCTCGATGATTTCGACGATTTTGATGAAAACTGACCGTCGTTTCCTTCCCGTTTGAGATATTTCGACGTTTAAACGCTCATTTCACTCCTTTTTACGTGCAGAATGCAATGCACAACCGTTTAACCGTCGAAACAAGCGGAACAGCTCGCAAACCTCGATGATTTCGTCGATTTTGATGAAAACTGACCGTCGTTTCCTTCCCGTTTGAGATATTTCGACGTTTAAGCGCTCTTTTTACTCCTTTTTACGTGCAGAATGTAATAAACAACCGTTTAACCGTCGAAACAAGCGGAACAGCTCGCAAATCTCGATGATTTCGTCGATTTTGATGAAAACTGACCGTCGTTTCCTTCCCGTTTGAGATATTTCGACGTTTAAGCACTCTTTTTACTCCTTTTTACGTGCAGAATGTAATAAACAACCGTTTAACCGTCGAAACAAGCGGAACAGCTCGCAAATCTCGATGATTTCGTCGATTTTGATGAAAACTGACCGTCATTTCCTTCCCGCTTGAGATATTTCGACGTTTAAGCGCTCTTTTTACTCCTTTTTACGCGCAGAATGTAATAAACAACCGTTTAACCGTCGAAACAAGCGGAACAGCTCGCAAATCTCGATGATTTCGACGATTTTGATGAAAACTGACCGTCGTTTCCTTCCCGTTTGAGATATTTCGACGTTTAAACGCTCATTTCACTCGTTTTTACGTGCAGAATGCAATGCACAACCGTTTAACCGTCGAAACAAGCGGAACAGCTCGCAAATCTCGATGATTTCGACGATTTTGATGAAAACTGACCGTCGCTTCCTTCCCGTTTGAGATATTTCGACGTTTAAACGCTCATTTCACTCCTTTTTACGTGCAGAATGCAATGCACAACCGTTTAACCGTCGAAACAAGCGGAACAGCTCGCAAATCTCGATGATTTCGTCGATTTTGACGAAAACTGACCGTCGTTTCCTTCCCGTTTGAGATATTTCGACGTTTAAACGCTCATTTCACTCCTTTTTACGTGCAGAATGCAATGCACAACCGTTTAACCGTCGAAACAAGCGGAACAGCTCGCAAATCTCGATGATTTCGTCGATTTTGACGAAAACTAACCGTCGTTTCCTTCCCGTTTGAGATATTTCGACGTTTAAGCGCTCTTTTTACTCCTTTTTACGTGCAGAATGTAATAAACAACCGTTTTAAACGTCGAAACAAGCGGAACAGCTCGCAAATCTCGATGATTTCGTCGATTTTGATGAAAACTGACCGTCGTTTCCTTCCCGTTTGAGATATTTCGACGTTTAAACGCTCATTTCACTCCTTTTTACGTGCAGAATGCAATGCACAACCGTTTAACCGTCGAAACAAGCGGAACAGCTCGCAAATCTCGATGATTTCGACGATTTTGATGAAAACTGACCGTCGTTTCCTTCCCGTTTGAGATATTTCGACGTTTAAACGCTCATTTCACTCGTTTTTACGTGCAGAATGCAATGCACAACCGTTTAACCGTCGAAACAAGCGGAACAGCTCGCAAATCTCGATGATTTCGTCGATTTTGACGAAAACTCACCGGCGTTTCCTTCCCGTTTGAGATATTTCGACGTTTAAGAGCTCGTTTTACTCTATTTAACGTGCAGAATGTAATACAAGCCAGTTTCAGCGTCGAAACAAGCGGGAGAGCTCGCAAATCTCGATGATTTCGTCGATTTTGACGAAAACTAACCGTCGTTTCCTTCCCGTTTGAGATATTTCGACGTTTAAACACTCATTTCACTCCTTTCTACGTGCAGAATGCAATGCACAACCGTTTAACCGTCGAAACAGCGGAACAGCTCGCAAATCTCGATGATTTCGTCGATTTTGATGAAAACTGACCGTCGTTTCCTTCCCGTTTGAGATATTTCGACGTTTAAGCGCTCTTTTTACTCCTTTTTACGTGCAGAATGTAATAAACAACCGTTTAACCGTCGAAAAAAGCGGAACAGCTCGCAAATCTCGATGATTTCGTCGATTTTGATGAAAACTGACCGTCGTTTCCTTCCCGTTTGAGATATTTCGACGTTTAAGCGCTCTTTTTACTCCTTTTTACGTGCAGAATGTAATAAACAACCGTTTAACCGTCGAAACAAGCGGAACAGCTCGCAAATCTCGATGATTTCGTCGATTTTGATGAAAACTGACCGTCGTTTCCTTCCCGTTTGAGATATTTCGACGTTTAAACGCTCATTTCACTCCTTTTTACGTGCAGAATGCAATGCACAACCGTTTAACCGTCGAAACAAGCGGAACAGCTCGCAAATCTCGATGATTTCGACGATTTTGATGAAAACTGACCGTCGTTTCCTTCCCGTTTGAGATATTTCGACGTTTAAACGCTCATTTCACTCCTTTTTACGTGCAGAATGCAATGCACAACCGTTTAACCGTCGAAACAAGCGGAACAGCTCGCAAACCTCGATGATTTCGTCGATTTTGATGAAAACTGACCGTCGTTTCCTTCCCGTTTGAGATATATCGACGTTTAAACGCTCATTTCACTCGTTTTTACGTGCAGAATGCAATGCACAACCGTTTAAACGTCGAAACAAGCGGAACAGCTCGCAAATCTCGATGATTTCGACGATTTTGATGAAAACTGACCGTCGTTTCCTTCCCGTTTGAGATATTTCGACGTTTAAACGCTCATTTCACTCCTTTTTACGTGCAGAATGCAATGCACAACCGTTTAACCGTCGAAACAAGCGGAACAGCTCGCAAACCTCGATGATTTCGTCGATTTTGATGAAAACTGACCGTCGTTTCCTTCCCGTTTGAGATATTTCGACGTTTAAGCGCTCTTTTTACTCCTTTTTACGTGCAGAATGTAATAAACAACCGTTTAACCGTCGAAACAAGCGGAACAGCTCGCAAATCTCGATGATTTCGTCGATTTTGATGAAAACTGACCGTCGTTTCCTTCCCGTTTGAGATATTTCGACGTTTAAGCACTCTTTTTACTCCTTTTTACGTGCAGAATGTAATAAACAACCGTTTAACCGTCGAAACAAGCGGAACAGCTCGCAAATCTCGATGATTTCGTCGATTTTGATGAAAACTGACCGTCATTTCCTTCCCGCTTGAGATATTTCGACGTTTAAGCGCTCTTTTTACTCCTTTTTACGCGCAGAATGTAATAAACAACCGTTTAACCGTCGAAACAAGCGGAACAGCTCGCAAATCTCGATGATTTCGACGATTTTGATGAAAACTGACCGTCGTTTCCTTCCCGTTTGAGATATTTCGACGTTTAAACGCTCATTTCACTCGTTTTTACGTGCAGAATGCAATGCACAACCGTTTAACCGTCGAAACAAGCGGAACAGCTCGCAAATCTCGATGATTTCGACGATTTTGATGAAACTGACCGTCGCTTCCTTCCCGTTTGAGATATTTCGACGTTTAAACGCTCATTTCACTCCTTTTTACGTGCAGAATGCAATGCACAACCGTTTAACCGTCGAAACAAGCGGAACAGCTCGCAAATCTCGATGATTTCGTCGATTTTGACGAAAACTGACCGTCGTTTCCTTCCCGTTTGAGATATTTCGACGTTTAAACGCTCATTTCACTCCTTTTTACGTGCAGAATGCAATGCACAACCGTTTAACCGTCGAAACAAGCGGAACAGCTCGCAAATCTCGATGATTTCGTCGATTTTGACGAAAACTAACCGTCGTTTCCTTCCCGTTTGAGATATTTCGACGTTTAAACACTCATTTCACTCCTTTCTACGTGCAGAATGTAATAAACAACCGTTTAACCGTCGAAACAAGCGGAACAGCTCGCAAATCTCGATGATTTCGTCGATTTTGATGAAAACTGACCGTCGTTTCCTTCCCGTTTGAGATATTTCGACGTTTAAGCGCTCTTTTTACTCCTTTTTACGTGCAGAATGTAATAAACAACCGTTTAACCGTCGAAAAAAGCGGAACAGCTCGCAAATCTCGATGATTTCGTCGATTTTGATGAAAACTGACCGTCGTTTCCTTCCCGTTTGAGATATTTCGACGTTTAAGCGCTCTTTTTACTCCTTTTTACGTGCAGAATGTAATAAACAACCGTTTAACCGTCGAAACAAGCGGAACAGCTCGCAAATCTCGATGATTTCGTCGATTTTGATGAAAACTGACCGTCGTTTCCTTCCCGTTTGAGATATTTCGACGTTTAAACGCTCATTTCACTCCTTTTTACGTGCAGAATGCAATGCACAACCGTTTAACCGTCGAAACAAGCGGAACAGCTCGCAAATCTCGATGATTTCGACGATTTTGATGAAAACTGACCGTCGTTTCCTTCCCGTTTGAGATATTTCGACGTTTAAACGCTCATTTCACTCCTTTTTACGTGCAGAATGCAATGCACAACCGTTTAACCGTCGAAACAAGCGGAACAGTGCGCAAACCTCGATGATTTCGTCGATTTTGATGAAAACTGACCGTCGTTTCCTTCCCGTTTGAGATATTTCGACGTTTAAACGCTCATTTCACTCGTTTTTACGTGCAGAATGCAATGCACAACCGTTTAACCGTCGAAACAAGCGGAACAGCTCGCAAATCTCGATGATTTCGACGATTTTGATGTAAACTGACCGTCGTTTCCTTCCCGTTTGAGATATTTCGACGTTTAAACGCTCATTTCACTCCTTTTTACGTGCAGAATGCAATGCACAACCGTTTAACCGTCGAAACAAGCGGAACAGCTCGCAAACCTCGATGATTTCGTCGATTTTGATGAAAACTGACCGTCGTTTCCTTCCCGCTTGAGATATTTCGACGTTTAAGCGCTCTTTTTACTCCTTTTTACGCGCAGAATGTAATAAACAACCGTTTAACCGTCGAAACAAGCGGAACAGCTCGCAAATCTCGATGATTTCGTCGATTTTGATGAAAACTGACCGTCGTTTCCTTCCAGTTTGAGATATTTCGACGTTTAAACGCTCATTTCACTCGTTTTTACGTGCAGAATGCAATGCACAACCGTTTAACCGTCGAAACAAGCGGAACAGCTCGCAAATCTCGATGATTTCGACGATTTTGATGAAAACTGACCGTCGTTTCCTTCCCGTTTGAGATATTTCGACGTTTAAACGCTCATTTCACTCGTTTTTACGTGCAGAATGCAATGCACAACCGTTTAACCGTCGAAACAAGCGGAACAGCTCGCAAATCTCGATGATTTCGACGATTTTGATGAAAACTGACCGTCGTTTCCTTCCCGTTTGAGATATTTCGACGTTTAAACGCTCATTTCACTCGTTTTTACGTGCAGAATGCAATGCACAACCGTTTAACCGTCGAAACAAGCGGAACAGCTCGCAAATCTCGATGATTTCGTCGATTTTGATGAAAACTGACCGTCGTTTCCTTCCCGTTTGAGATATTTCGACGTTTAAACGCTCATTTCACTCCTTTTTACGTGCAGAATGCAATGCACAACCGTTTAACCGTCGAAACAAGCGGAACAGCTCGCAAACCTCGATGATTTCGTCGATTTTGACGAAAACTAACCGGCGTTTCCTTCCGTTTGAGATATTTCGACGTTTAAGAGCTCGTTTTACTCTATTTAACGTGCAGAATGTAATACAAGCCAGTTTCAGCGTCGAAACAAGCGGGAGAGCTCGCTAATCTCGATGATTTCGTCGATTTTGACGAAAACTAACCGTCGTTTCCTTCCCGTTTGAGATATTTCGACGTTTAAGCGCTCTTTTTACTCCTTTTTACGTGCAGAATGTAATAAACAACCGTTTAACCGTCGAAACAAGCGGAACAGCTCGCAAATCTCGATGATTTCGTCGATTTTGATGAAAACTGACCGTCGTTTCCTTCCCGTTTGAGATATTTCGACGTTTAAACGCTCATTTCACTCCTTTTTACGTGCAGAATGCAATGCACAACCGTTTAACCGTCGAAACAAGCGGAACAGCTCGCAAATCTCGATGATTTCGACGATTTTGATGTAAACTGACCGTCGTTTCCTTCCAGTTTGAGATATTTCGACGTTTAAACGCTCATTTCACTCGTTTTTACGTGCAGAATGCAATGCACAACCGTTTAACCGTCGAAACAAGCGGAACAGCTCGCAAATCTCGATGATTTCGACGATTTGATGAAAACTGACCGTCGTTTCCTTCCCGTTTGAGATATTTCGACGTTTTAAACGCTCATTTCACTCGTTTTTACGTGCAGAATGCAATGCACAACCGTTTAACCGTCGAAACAAGCGGAACAGCTCGCAAATCTCGATGATTTCGACGATTTTGATGAAAACTGACCGTCGTTTCCTTCCCGTTTGAGATATTTCGACGTTTAAACGCTCATTTCACTCCTTTTTACGTGCAGAATGCAATGCACAACCGTTTAACCGTCGAAACAAGCGGAACAGCTCGCAAATCTCGATGATTTCGTCGATTTTGACGAAAACTGACCGTCGTTTCCTTCCCGTTTGAGATATTTCGACGTTTAAACGCTCATTTCACTCGTTTTTACGTGCAGAATGCAATGCACAACCGTTTAACCGTCGAAACAAGCGGAACAGCTCGCAAATCTCGATGATTTCGTCGATTTTGATGAAAACTGACCGTCGTTTCCTTCCCGTTTGAGATATTTCGACGTTTAAACGCTCATTTCACTCGTTTTTACGTGCAGAATGCAATGCACAACCGTTTAACCGTCGAAACAAGCGGAACAGCTCGCAAATCTCGATGATTTCGACGATTTTGATGTAAACTGACCGTCGTTTCCTTCCCGTTTGAGATATTTCGACGTTTAAACGCTCATTTCACTCCTTTTTACGTGCAGAATGCAATGCACAACCGTTTAACCGTCGAAACAAGCGGAACAGCTCGCAAACCTCGATGATTTCGTCGATTTTGACGAAAACTAACCGGCGTTTCCTTCCCGTTTGAGATATTTCGACGTTTAAGAGCTCGTTTTACTCTATTTAACGTGCAGAATGTAATACAAGCCAGTTTCAGCGTCGAAACAAGCGGGAGAGCTCGCAAATCTCGATGATTTCGTCGATTTTGACGAAAACTAACCGTCGTTTCCTTCCCGTTTGAGATATTTCGACGTTTAAGCGCTCTTTTTACTCCTTTTTACGTGCAGAATGTAATAAACAACCGTTTAACCGTCGAAACAAGCGGAACAGCTCGCAAATCTCGATGATTTCGTCGATTTTGATGAAAACTGACCGTCGTTTCCTTCCAGTTCGAGATATTTCGACGTTTAAACGCTCATTTCACTCGTTTTTACGTGCAGAATGCAATGCACAACCGTTTAACCGTCGAAACAAGCGGAACAGCTCGCAAATCTCGATGATTTCGACGATTTTGATGAAAACTGACCGTCGTTTCCTTCCCGTTTGAGATATTTCGACGTTTAAACGCTCATTTCACTCGTTTTTACGTGCAGAATGCAATGCACAACCGTTTAACCGTCGAAACAAGCGGAACAGCTCGCAAATCTCGATGATTTCGACGATTTTGATGAAAACTGACCGTCGTTTCCTTCCCGTTTGAGATATTTCGACGTTTAAACGCTCATTTCACTCCTTTTTACGTGCAGAATGCAATGCACAACCGTTTAACCGTCGAAACAAGCGGAACAGCTCGCAAATCTCGATGATTTCGTCGATTTTGACGAAAACTAACCGTCGTTTCCTTCCCGTTTGAGATATTTCGACGTTTAAACACTCATTTCACTCCTTTCTACGTGCAGAATGTAATAAACAACCGTTTAACCGTCGAAACAAGCGGAACAGCTCGCAAATCTCGATGATTTCGTCGATTTTGATGAAAACTGACCGTCGTTTCCTTCCCGTTTGAGATATTTCGACGTTTAAGCGCTCTTTTTACTCCTTTTTACGTGCAGAATGTAATAAACAACCGTTTAACCGTCGAAACAAGCGGAACAGCTCGCAAATCTCGATGATTTCGTCGATTTTGATGAAAACTGACCGTCGTTTCCTTCCCGTTTGAGATATTTCGACGTTTAAGCGCTCTTTTTACTCCTTTTTACGTGCAGAATGTAATAAACAACCGTTTAACCGTCGAAACAACAGCTCGCAAATCTCGATGATTTCGTCGATTTTGATGAAAACTGACCGTCGTTTCCTTCCCGTTTGAGATATTTCGACGTTTAACGCTCATTTCACTCCTTTTTACGTGCAGAATGCAATGCACAACCGTTTACCCGTCGAAACAAGCGGAACAGCTCGCAAATCTCGATGATTTCGACGATTTTGATGAAAACTGACCGTCGTTTCCTTCCCGTTTGAGATATTTCGACGTTTAAACGCTCATTCACTCCTTTTTACGTGCAGAATGCAATGCACAACCGTTTAACCGTCGAAACAAGCGGAACAGCTCGCAAACCTCGATGATTTCGTCGATTTTGATGAAAACTGACCGTCGTTTCCTTCCCGTTTGAGATATTTCGACGTTTTAAACGCTCATTTCACTCGTTTTTACGTGCAGAATGCAATGCACAACCGTTTAACCGTCGAAAAAGCGGAACAGTGCGCAAACCTCGATGATTTCGTCGATTTTGATGAAAACTGACCGTCGTTTCCTTCCCGTTTGAGATATTTCGACGTTTAAACGCTCATTTCACTCGTTTTTACGTGCAGAATGCAATGCACAACCGTTTAACCGTCGAAACAAGCGGAACAGCTCGCAAATCTCGATGATTTCGACGATTTGATGTAAACTGACCGTCGTTTCCTTCCCGTTTGAGATATTTCGACGTTTAAACGCTCATTTCACTCCTTTTTACGTGCAGAATGCAATGCACAACCGTTTAACCGTCGAAACAAGCGGAACAGCTCGCAAACCTCGATGATTTCGTCGATTTTGATGAAAACTGACCGTCGTTTCCTTCCCGCTTGAGATATTTCGACGTTTAAGCGCTCTTTTTACTCCTTTTTACGCGCAGAATGTAATAAACAACCGTTTAACCGTCGAAACAAGCGGAACAGCTCGCAATCTCGATGATTTCGTCGATTTTGATGAAAACTGACCGTCGTTTCCTTCCAGTTTGAGATATTTCGACGTTTAAACGCTCATTTCACTCGTTTTTACGTGCAGAATGCAATGCACAACCGTTTAACCGTCGAAACAAGCGGAACAGCTCGCAAATCTCGATGATTTCGACGATTTTGATGAAAACTGACCGTCGTTTCCTTCCCGTTTGAGATATTTCGACGTTTAAACGCTCATTTCACTCGTTTTTACGTGCAGAATGCAATGCACAACCGTTTAACCGTCGAAACAAGCGGAACAGCTCGCAAATCTCGATGATTTCGACGATTTTGATGAAAACTGACCGTCGTTCCTTCCCGTTTGAGATATTTCGACGTTTTAAACGCTCATTTCACTCGTTTTTACGTGCAGAATGCAATGCACAACCGTTTAACCGTCGAAACAAGCGGAACAGCTCGCAAATCTCGATGATTTCGTCGATTTTGACGAAAACTCACCGGCGTTTCCTTCCGTTTGAGATATTTCGACGTTTAAGAGCTCGTTTTACTCTATTTAACGTGCAGAATGTAATACAAGCCAGTTTCAGCGTCGAAACAAGCGGGAGAGCTCGCAAATCTCGATGATTTCGTCGATTTTGACGAAAACTAACCGTCGTTTCCTTCCCGTTTGAGATATTTCGACGTTTAAACACTCATTTCACTCCTTTCTACGTGCAGAATGCAATGCACAACCGTTTAACCGTCGAAACAAGCGGAACAGCTCGCAAATCTCGATGATTTCGTCGATTTTGATGAAAACTGACCGTCGTTTCCTTCCCGTTTGAGATATTTCGACGTTTAAGCGCTCTTTTTACTCCTTTTTACGTGCAGAATGTAATAAACAACCGTTTAACCGTCGAAAAAAGCGGAACAGCTCGCAAATCTCGATGATTTCGTCGATTTTGATGAAAACTGACCGTCGTTTCCTTCCCGTTTGAGATATTTCGACGTTTAAGCGCTCTTTTTACTCCTTTTTACGTGCAGAATGTAATAACAACCGTTTAACCGTCGAAACAAGCGGAACAGCTCGCAAATCTCGATGATTTCGTCGATTTTGATGAAAACTGACCGTCGTTTCCTTCCCGTTGAGATATTTCGACGTTTAAACGCTCATTTCACTCCTTTTTACGTGCAGAATGCAATGCACAACCGTTTAACCGTCGAAACAAGCGGAACAGCTCGCAAATCTCGATGATTTCGACGATTTTGATGAAAACTGACCGTCGTTTCCTTCCCGTTTGAGATATTTCGACGTTTAAACGCTCATTTCACTCCTTTTTACGTGCAGAATGCAATGCACAACCGTTTAACCGTCGAAACAAGCGGAACAGCTCGCAAACCTCGATGATTTCGTCTATTTGACGAAAACTAACCGGCGTTTCCTTCCGTTTGAGATATTTCGACGTTTAAGAGCTCGTTTTACTCTATTTAACGTGCAGATGTAATACAAGCCAGTTTCAGCGTCGAAACAAGCGGAACAGCTCGCAAACCTCGATGATTCGTCGATTTTGATGAAAACTGACCGTCGTTTCCTTCCCGTTTGAGATATTTCGACGTTAAACGCTCATTTCACTCGTTTTTACGTGCAGAATGCAATGCACAACCGTTTAACCGTCGAAACAAGCGGAACAGCTCGCAAATCTCGATGATTTCGTCGATTTTGACGAAAACTCACCGGCGTTTCCTTCCCGTTTGAGATATTTCGACGTTTAAGAGCTCGTTTTACTCTATTTAACGTGCAGAATGTAATACAAGCCAGTTTCAGCGTCGAAACAAGCGGGAGAGCTCGCAAATCTCGATGATTTCGTCGATTTGACGAAAACTACCGTCGTTTCCTTCCCGTTTGAGATATTTCGACGTTTAAACACTCATTTCACTCCTTTCTACGTGCAGAATGCAATGCACAACCGTTTAACCGTCGAAACAAGCGGAACAGCTCGCAAATCTCGATGATTTCGTCGATTTTGATGAAAACTGACCGTCGTTTCCTTCCCGTTTGAGATATTTCGACGTTTAAGCGCTCTTTTTACTCCTTTTTACGTGCAGAATGTAATAAACAACCGTTTTAACCGTCGAAAAAAGCGGAACAGCTCGCAAATCTCGATGATTTCGTCGATTTTGATGAAAACTGACCGTCGTTTCCTTCCCGTTGAGATATTTCGACGTTTAAACGCTCATTTCACTCCTTTTACGTGCAGAATGCAATGCACAACCGTTTA
>NW_027185202.1:0-20686 GCF_040668555.2 Bombus flavifrons
TTATACCATATGACGTTATACTGTGTAACGTAATATGTTTTAACGTTATACCATATAACGTGTTACCTTATAACGTTATACCATATAACGTATTACGTTATAACGTTATACCATATAACGTATTTTGTTATAACGTTATACCATATAACGCTATACTACATAACGTAATACGTCATAACGTTATACCATATAACGTTATGCTATATAACGTATTACGTTATAACGTTATACCGTATGACGTTATACTATGTAACGTATTACGTTATAACGTTGTACCATATAACGTATTACGTTATAACGTTATACCATATAACGTATCACGTTATAACGTTATACCATTTAACGTTATACTATATAACGTAATACGTTATAACTTTATACCATATAACGTATTACGTTATAACGTTATAGCATATAACGTTATGCTATATAACGTAATACGTTTTAACGTTATACCATATCACGTATTACGTTATAACGTTATACCATATAACGTATTACGTTATAACGTTATACCATATAACGTAATATGTTATAACGTTGTACCATATAAAGCATTACGTTATAACGTTATACCATATAACGTATTACGTTATAACGTTGTACCATATAACGTATTACGTTATAACGTTATACCATATAACGTTATACTATATAACGTAATACGTTATAACGTTATACCATGTAACGTATTAAAGTATAACGTTGTACCATATATCGTATTACGTTTTAATTTTATACCATATAACGTATTACGTTATAACGTTGTACCATATAACGTATTACTTTATAACGTTGTACCATATAACGTATTACGTTATAACGTTACACCATATAACGTATTACGTTATAACGTTATACCATATAACGTTATACTATATAACGTAATACGTTTTAACTTTATACCATATAACGTATTACGTTATAACGTAATACCATATAACGTTATATTATATAACGTAATACCTTATAACGTTATACCATATAACGTATTACGTTATAACGTTATACCATATAACGTATTACGTTATAACGTTATACCATATAACGTATTACGTTATAACGTTATACCAGATAACGTATTACGTTCTAACGACATACCATATAACGTATTACGTTATATCGTTATACCATATAACGTATTACGTTATAACGTCGTACCATATAACGTATTACTTTATAATGTTATACCATATAACGTATTACGTTATAACTTTATACCATATAACGTAATACTATAGAACGTAATACGTTATAACGTTATACCATATAATGTAATACGTTATGACGTTATACCATATAAAGCATTACGTTATAACGCTCTACTACATAACGTAATACGTTATAACGTTATACCATATAATTCTAAACTACATAACGTAATACGTTATAACGTTATACCATATAACGTAATACGTTATAACGTTATACCATATAGCGTATTACGTTATAACGTTATACCATATCACGTATTACGTTATAACGTTATACCATATAACGTATTACGTTATAACGTTATACCATATAACGTAATATGTTATAACGTTATACCATGTAAAGCATTACGTTATAACGTTATACCATATAACGTATTACGTTATAACGTTGTACCATATAACGTATTATGTTATAACGTTATACCATATAACGTTATACTATATAACGTAATACGTTATAACGTTATACCATATAACGTAATACGTTATAACGTTATACCATATAAAGCATTACGTTATAACGTTATACCATATAACGTATTAAAGTATAACGTTGTACCATATATCGTATTACGTTTTAACGTTATACCATATAACGTATTACGTTATAACGTTATACCATATAACGTTATACTATATAACGTAATACGTTTTAACGCTATACCATATAACGTATTACGTTATAACGTTGTACCATATAACGTATTACGTTATAACGTTGTACCATATAACGTATTACGTTATAACGTTACACCATATAACGTATTACGTTATAACGTTATACCATATAACGTTATACTATATAACGTAATACGTTTTAACTTTATACCATATAACGTATTACGTTATAACGTAATACCATATAACGTTATATTATATAACGTAATACGTTATAACGTTATACCATATAACGTATTACGTTATAACGTTATACCATATAACGTATTACGTTATAACGTTATACCATATAACGTTTTACGTTATAACGTTATACCAGATAACGTATTACGTTATAACGACATACCATATAACGTATTACGTTATATCGTTATACCATATAACGTATTACGTTATAACGTCGTACCATATAACGTGTTACTTTATAATGTTATACCATATAACGTATTACGTTATAACGTTATACCATATAACGTAATACTATATAACGTAATACGTTATAACGTTATACCATATAACGTAATACGTTATAACGTTATACCATATAAAGCATTACGTTATAACGCTCTACTACATAACGTAATACGTTATAACGTTATACCATATAACGTATCACGTTATAACGTTATACCATATAACGTTATACTATATAACGTAATACGTTTTAACTTTATACCATATAACGTATTACGTTATAACGTTGTACCATATAACGTATTACGTTATAACGTTATACCATATAACGTTATACTATATAACGTAATACGTTATAACGTTATACCATATAACGTAATACGTTATAACGTTATACCATATAACGTTATACTATATAACGTAATACTTTATAACGTTATACCATATAACGTATTACGTTATAACGTTATACCATATAACGTATTACGTTATAACGTTATACCATATAACGTTTTACGTTATAACGTTATACCAGATAACGTATTACGTTATAACGACATACCATATAACGTATTACGTTATATCGTTATACCATATAACGTATTACGTTATAACGTCGTACCATATAACGTGTTACTTTATAATGTTATACCAGATAACGTATTACGTTATAACGTTATACCATATAACGTAATACGTTGTAACGTTATACCATATAACGTATTACGTTACAACGTTTTAGCATATATCGTTATACTATATAACGTAATACTTTATAACGTTATACCATATAACGTATTACGTTATAACGTTATACCAGATAACGTATTACGTTATAACGACATACCATATAACGTATTACGTTATATCGTTATACCATATAACGTATTACGTTATAACGTCGTGCCATATAACGTGTTACTTTATAATGTTATACCATATAACGTATTACGTTATAACGTTATACCATATAACGTAATACTATATAACGTAATACGTTATAACGTTATACCATATAACGTAATACGTTATAACGTTATACCATATAAAGCATTACGTTGTAACGCTCTACTACATAACGTAATACGTTATAACGTTATACCATATAATTCTAAACTACATAACGTAATACGTTATAACGTTATACCATATAACGTAATACGCTATAACGTTATAACATATAACGTTATATAATATAACGTAATACGTTTTGTCGTTATACCATATAACGTATTACCTTATAACGTTATACCATATAACGTTATACTATATAACGTAATACGTTATAACATTATACCATATAGCGTGTTACGTTATAACGTTATACCATATAACGTATTACGTTATATCGTTATACCATAAAACGTATTACGTTATAACGTTATACCATATAACGTATTACGTTTTAACGTTATACCATATAACGTTATACTATATAACGTAATACGTTTTGACGTTATACCATGTAACGTATTACGTTAAATCGTTATACCATATAACGTTATACTATATAACGTAATACGTTATAACGTTATACCATATAGCGTATTACGTTATAACGTTATACCATATAACGTATTACGCTATAACGTTATACCATATAACGTATTACGTTATAACGTTATACCATATAACGTTATACTATATAACGTAATATGTTTTAACGTAAAACCATATAACGTGTTACGTTATAACGTTATACCATATAACGTATAACGTTATAACGTTATACCATGTAACGTATTTTGTTATAACGTTATACCATATAACGTATTTTGTTATAACGTTATACCATATAACGCTATACTACATAACGTAATACGTCATAACGTTATACCATATAACGTTATGCTATATAACGTATTACGTTATAACGTTATACCATATGACGTTATACTATGTAACGTATTACGTTATAACGTTGTACCATATAACGTATTACGTTATAACGTTATACCATATGACGTTATACTATATAACGTAATACGTTTTAACGTTATACCATATCACGTATTACGTTATAACGTTATACCATATAACGTATTACGTTATAACGTTATACCATATAACGTAATATGTTATAACGTTATACCATATAAAGCATTACGTTATAACGTTATACCGTATAACGTATTACGTTATAACGTTATACTATATAAAGCATTACGTTATAACGTTATACCATATAACGTATTAAAGTATTACGTTGTACCATATATCGTATTACGTTTTAACGTTATACCATATAACGTATTACGATATAACGTTATAACATATAACGTTATACTATATAACGTAATATGTTTTAACGCTATACCATATAATGTATTACGTTATAACGTTGTACCATATAACGTATTACGTTAGAACGTCGTACCATATAACGTATTACTTTATAATGTTATACCATATAACGTATTACGTTATAACGTTATACCATATAACGTAATACTATATAACGTAATACGTTATAACGTTATACCATATAACGTAATACGTTATAACGTTATACCATATAAAGCATTACGTTATAACGTTATACCATATAACGTATTACGTTATATCGTTATACCATATAACGTATTACGTTATAATGTTATACCATATAACGTATTACGTTTTAACGTTACACCATATAACGTATTACGTTATAACGTTATACCATATAACGTATTACGTTATAACGTTATACCATATAGCGTATTACGTTATAACGTTATACCATATAACGTATTACGTTATATCGTTATACCATATAACGTATTACGTTATACCGTTATACCATATAACGTATTACGTTATAACGTTATACCATATAACGTATTACGTTTTAACGTTATACCATATAACGTTATTCTATATAACGTAATACGTTTTGACGTTATACCATATAACGTATTACGTTAAATCGTTATACCATATAACGTTATACTATATAACGTAATACGTTATAACGTTATACCATATAGCGTATTACGTTATAACGTTATACCATATAACGTATTACGCTATAACGTTATACCATATAACGTATTTTGTTATATCGTTATAAAATATAACGTAATACTACACAACGTAATAGCTTCTAACTTTATACCATATAACGCTATACTACATAACGTAATACGTCATAACGTTATACCATATAACGTTATAATATATAACGTAATACGTTTTAACGTTATACCATATCACGTATTACGTTATAACGTTATACCATATAACGTATTACGTTATAACGTTATACCATATAACGTAATATGTTATAACGTTATACCATATAAAGCATTACGTTATAACGTTATACCATATAACGTATTACGTTATAACGTTGTGCCATATAACGTATTACGAAATAACGTTATACCATACAACGTTATACTATATAACGTAATACGTTATAACGTTATACCATATAACGTAACACGTTATAACGTTATACCATACAAAGCATAACGTTATAACGTTATACCATATAACGTATTAAAGTATAACGTTGTACCATATATCGTATTACGTTTTAACGTTATACCATATAACGTATTACGTTATAACGTTATACCATATAACGTTATACTATATAACGTAATACGTTTTAACGCTATACCATATAACGTATTACGTTATAACGTTGTACCATATAACGTATTACGTTATAACGTTGTACCATATAACGTATTACGTTATAACGTTACACCATATAACGTATTACGTTATAACGTTATACCATATAACGTTATACTATATAACGTAATACGTTTTAACTTTATACCATATAACGTATTACGTTATAACGTAATACCATATAACGTTATATTATATAACGTAATACGTTATAACTTTATACCATATAACGTATTACGTTATAACGTTATACCATATAACGTATTACGTTATAACGTTATACCATTTAACGTATTACGTTATAACGACATACCATATAACGTATTACATTATATCGTTATACCATATAACGTATTACGTTATAACGCTCTACTACATAACGTAATACGTTATAACGTTATACCATATAATTCTAAACTACATAACGTAATACGTTATAACGTTATACCATATAACGTAATACGCTATGACGTTATAACATATAACGTTATATAATATAACGTAATACGTTTTGACGTTATACCATATAACGTATTACGTTATAACGTTATACCATATAACGTATTACGTTATAACGTTATACCATATAACGTTATACTATATAACGTAATACGTTTTAACGCTATACCATATAACGTATTACGTTATAACGTTGTACCATATAACGTATTACGTTATAACGTTGTACCATATAACGTATTACGTTATAACGTTACACCATATAACGTATTACGTTATAACGTTATACCATATAACGTTATACCATATAACGTTATACTATATAACGTAATACGTTTTAACTTTATACCATATAACGTATTACGTTATAACGTAATACCATATAACGTTATATTATATAACGTAATACGTTATAACGTTATACCATATATCGTATTACGTTATAACGTTATACCATATAACGTATTACGCTATAACGTTATACCATATAACGTATTACGTTATAACGTTATACCATATAACGTTATACTGTATAACGTAATATGTTTTAACGTATAACCATATAACGTGTTACGTTATAACGTTATACCATATAACGTATTACGTTATAACGTTATACCATATAACGTATTTTGTTATAACGTTATAAAATATAACGTAATACTACATAACGTAATAGCTTCTAACTTTATACCATATAACGCTATACTACATAACGTAATACGTCATAACGTTATACCATATAACGTTATAATATATAACGTAATACGTTTTAACGTTATACCATATCACGTATTACGTTATAACGTTATACCATATAACGTAATATGTTATAACGTTATACCATATAAAGCATTACGTTATAACGTTATACCATATAACGTATTACGTTATAACGTTGTACCATATAACGTATTACGTTATAACGTTATACCATATAACGTTATACTATATAACGTAATACGTTATAACGTTATACCATATAACGTAATACGTTATAACGTTATACCATATAAAGCATTACGTTATAACGTTATACCATATAACGTATTAAAGTATAACGTTACACCATATAACGTATTACGATATAACGTTATACCATATAACGTTATACTATATAACGTAATACGTTTTAACTTTATACCATATAACGTAATACCATATAACGTTATATTATATAACGTAATACGTTATAACGTTATACCATATAACGTATTACGTTACAACGTTATACCATATAACGTAGTACGTTATAACGCTATACCATATAACGTATTACGTTATAACGTTATACCAGATAACGTATTACGTTATAACGACATACCATATAACGTTATACTATATAACGTAATATGTTTTAACGCTATACCATATAACGTATTACGTTATAACGTTGTACCATATAACGTATTACGTTAGAACGTCGTACCATATAACGTATTACTTTATAATGTTATACCATATAACGTATTACGTTATAACGTTATACCATATAACGTAATACTATATAACGTAATACGTTATATCGTTATACCATATAACGTATTACGTTATAACGTTATACCATATAACGTATTACGTTTTAACGTTACACCATATAACGTATTACGTTATAACGTTATACCATATAACGTATTACGTTATAACGTTATACCATATAGCGTATTACGTTATAACGTTATACCATATAACGTATTACGTTATATCGTTATACCATATAACGTATTACGTTATATCGTTATACCATATAACGTATTACGTTATAACGTTATACCATATAACGTATTACGTTTTAACGTTATACCATATAACGTTATTCTATATAACGTAATACGTTTTGACGTTATACCATATAACGTATTACGTTAAATCGTTATACCATATAACGTTATACTATATAACGTAATACATTATAACGTTATACCATATAGCGTATTACGTTATAACGTTATACCATATAACGTATTACGCTATAACGTTATACCATATAACGTATTTTGTTATATCGTTATAAAATATAACGTAATACTACACAACGTAATAGCTTCTAACTTTATACCATATAACGCTATACTACATAACGTAATACGTCATAACGTTATACCATATAACGTTATAATATATAACGTAATACGTTTTAACGTTATACCATATCACGTATTACGTTATAACGTTATACCATATAACGTATTACGTTATAACGTTATGCCATATAACGTAATATGTTATAACGTTATACCATATAAAGCATTACGTTATAACGTTATACCATATAACGTATTACGTTATAACGTTGTGCCATATAACGTATTACGAAATAACGTTATACCATACAACGTTATACTATATAACGTAATACGTTATAACGTTATACCATATAACGTAACACGTTATAACGTTATACCATACAAAGCATAACGTTATAACGTTATACCATATAACGTATTAAAGTATAACGTTGTACCATATATCGTATTACGTTTTAACGTTATACCATATAACGTATTACGTTATAACGTTATACCATATAACGTTATACTATATAACGTAATACGTTTTAACGCTATACCATATAACGTATTACGTTATAACGTTGTACCATATAACGTATTACGTTATAACGTTGTACCATATAACGTATTACGTTATAACGTTACACCATATAACGTATTACGTTACAACGTTATACCATATAACGTTATACTATATAACGTAATACGTTTTAACTTTATACCATATAACGTATTACGTTATAACGTAATACCATATAACGTTATATTATATAACGTAATACGTTATAACGTTATACCATATAACGTATTACGTTATAACGTTATACCATATAACGTATTACATTATAACGTTATACCAGATAACGTATTACGTTATAACGACATACCATATAACGTATTACATTATATCGTTATACCATATAACGTATTACGTTATAACGCTCTACTACATAACGTAATACGTTATAACGTTATACCATATAATTCTAAACTACATAACGTAATACGTTATAACGTTATACCATATAACGTAATACGCTATAACGTTATAACATATAACGTTATATAATATAACGTAATACGTTTTGACGTTATACCATATAACGTATTACGTTATAACGTTATACCATATAACGTATTACGTTATAACGTTATACCATATAACGTTATACTATATAACGTAATACGTTTTAACGCTATACCATATAACGTATTACGTTATAACGTTGTACCATATAACGTATTACGTTATAACGTTGTACCATATAACGTATTACGTTATAACGTTACACCATATAACGTATTACGTTATAACGTTATACCATATAACGTTATACCATATAACGTTATACTATATAACGTAATACGTTTTAACTTTATACCATATAACGTATTACGTTATAACGTAATACCATATAACGTTATATTATATAACGTAATACGTTATAACGTTATACCATATATCGTATTACGTTATAACGTTATACCATATAACGTATTACGCTATAACGTTATACCATATAACGTATTACGTTATAACGTTATACCATATAACGTTATACTATATAACGTAATATGTTTTAACGTATAACCATATAACGTGTTACGTTATAACGTTATACCATATAACGTATTACGTTATAACGTTATACCATATAACGTATTTTGTTATAACGTTATAAAATATAACGTAATACTACATGACGTAATAGCTTCTAACTTTATACCATATAACGCTATACTACATAACGTAATACGTCATAACGTTATACCATATAACGTTATAATATATAACGTAATACGTTTTAACGTTATACCATATCACGTATTACGTTATAACGTTATACCATATAACGTATTACGTTATAACGTTATACCATATAACGTAATATGTTATAACGTTATACCATATAAAGCATTACGTTATAACGTTATACCATATAACGTATTACGTTATAACGTTGTACCATATAACATATTACGTTATAACGTTATACCATACAACGTTATACTATATAACGTAATACGTTATAACGTTATACCATATAACGTAATACGCTATAACGTTATACCATATAAAGCATTACGTTATAACGTTATACCATATAATTCTAAACTACATAACGTATTACGTTATAACGTTGTACCATATAACGTATTACGTTATAACGTTGTACCATATAACGTATTACGTTATAACGTTGTACCATATAACATATTACGTTATAACGTTACACCATATAACGTATTACGTTATAACGTTATACCATATAACGTTATACCATATAACGTTATACTATATAACGTAATACGTTTTAACTTTATACCATATAACGTAATACGTTATAACGTTATACCATATAAAGCATTACGTTATAACGCTCTACTACATAACGTAATACGTTATAACGTCATACCATATAATTCTAAACTACATAACGTAATACGTTATAACGTTATACCATATAACGTAATATGTTATAACGTTATACCATATAAAGCATTACGTTATAACGTTATACCATATAACGTATTACGTTATAACGTTGTACCATATAACGTATTACGTTATAACGTTATACCATATAACGTTATACTATATAACGTAATACGTTATAACGTTATACCATATAACGTAATACGTTATAACGTTATACCATATAAAGCATTACGTTGTAACGTTATACCATATAACGTATTAAAGTATAACGTTACACCATATAACGTATTACGATATAACGTTATACCATATAACGTTATACTATATAACGTAATACGTTTTAACTTTATACCATATAACGTAATACCATATAACGTTATATTATATAACGTAATACGTTATAACGTTATACCATATAACGTATTACGTTACAACGTTATACCATATAACGTAGTACGTTATAACGCTATACCATATAACGTATTACGTTATAACGTTATACCAGATAACGTTATACTATATAACGTAATACGTTTTAACGCTATACCATATAACGTATTACGTTATAACGTTGTACCATATAACGTATTACGTTATAACGTTGTACCATATAACGTATTACGTTATAACGTTACACCATATAACGTATTACGTTATAACGTTATACCATATAACGTTATACCATATAACGTTATACTATATAACGTAATACGTTTTAACTTTATACCATATAACGTATTACGTTATAACGTAATACCATATAACGTTATATTATATAACGTAATACGTTATAACGTTATACCATATAAAGCATTACGTTATAACGTTATACCATATAACGTATTACGTTATAACGTTGTACCATATAACATATTACGTTATAACGTTATACCATACAACGTTATACTATATAACGTAATACGTTATAACGTTATACCATATAACGTAATACGCTATAACGTTATACCATATAAAGCATTACGTTATAACGTTATACCATATAATTCTAAACTACATAACGTATTACGTTATAACGTTGTACCATATAACGTATTACGTTATAACGTTGTACCATATAACGTATTACGTTATAACGTTGTACCATATAACATATTACGTTATAACGTTACACCATATAACGTATTACGTTATAACGTTATACCATATAACGTTATACCATATAACGTTATACTATATAACGTAATACGTTTTAACTTTATACCGTATAACGTAATACGTTATAACGTTATACCATATAAAGCATTACGTTATAACGCTCTACTACATAACGTAATACGTTATAACGTCATACCATATAATTCTAAACTACATAACGTAATACGTTATAACGTTATACCATATAACGTAATATGTTATAACGTTATACCATATAAAGCATTACGTTATAACGTTATACCATATAACGTATTACGTTATAACGTTGTACCATATAACGTATTACGTTATAACGTTATACCATATAACGTTATACTATATAACGTAATACGTTATAACGTTATACCATATAACGTAATACGTTATAACGTTATACCATATAAAGCATTACGTTGTAACGTTATACCATATAACGTATTAAAGTATAACGTTACACCATATAACGTATTACGATATAACGTTATACCATATAACGTTATACTATATAACGTAATACGTTTTAACTTTATACCATATAACGTAATACCATATAACGTTATATTATATAACGTAATACGTTATAACGTTATACCATATAACGTATTACGTTACAACGTTATACCATATAACGTAGTACGTTATAACGCTATACCATATAACGTATTACGTTATAACGTTATACCAGATAACGTATTACGTTATAACGACATACCATATAACGTTATACTATATAACGTAATATGTTTTAACGCTATACCATATAACGTATTACGTTATAACGTTGTACCATATAACGTATTACGTTAGAACGTCGTACCATATAACGTATTACTTTATAATGTTATACCATATAACGTATTACGTTATAACGTTATACCATATAACGTAATACTATATAACGTAATACGTTATAACGTTATACCATATAACGTAATACGTTATAACGTTATACCATATAAAGCATTACGTTATAACGTTATACCATATAACGTATTACGTTATATCGTTATACCATATAACGTATTACGTTATAACGTTATACCATATAACGTATTACGTTTTAACGTTACACCATATAACGTATTACGTTATAACGTTATACCATATAACGTATTACGTTATAACGTTATACCATATAGCGTATTACGTTATAACGTTATACCATATAACGTATTACGTTATATCGTTATACCATATAACGTATTACGTTATATCGTTATACCATATAACGTATTACGTTATAACGTTATACCATATAACGTATTACGTTTTAACGTTATACCATATAACGTTATTCTATATAACGTAATACGTTTTGACGTTATACCATATAACGTATTACGTTAAATCGTTATACCATATAACGTTATACTATATAACGTAATACATTATAACGTTATACCATATAGCGTATTACGTTATAACGTTATACCATATAACGTATTACGCTATAACGTTATACCATATAACGTATTTTGTTATATCGTTATAAAATATAACGTAATACTACACAACGTAATAGCTTCTAACTTTATACCATATAACGCTATACTACATAACGTAATACGTCATAACGTTATACCATATAACGTTATAATATATAACGTAATACGTTTTAACGTTATACCATATCACGTATTACGTTATAACGTTATACCATATAACGTATTACGTTATAACGTTATGCCATATAACGTAATATGTTATAACGTTATACCATATAAAGCATTACGTTATAACGTTATACCATATAACGTATTACGTTATAACGTTGTGCCATATAACGTATTACGAAATAACGTTATACCATACAACGTTATACTATATAACGTAATACGTTTTAACTTTATACCATATAACGTAATACGTTATAACGTTATACCATATAAAGCATTACGTTATAACGCTCTACTACATAACGTAATACGTTATAACGTCATACCATATAATTCTAAACTACATAACGTAATACGTTATAACGTTATACCATATAACGTAATATGTTATAACGTTATACCATATAAAGCATTACGTTATAACGTTATACCATATAACGTATTACGTTATAACGTTGTACCATATAACGTATTACGTTATAACGTTATACCATATAACGTTATACTATATAACGTAATACGTTATAACGTTATACCATATAACGTAATACGTTATAACGTTATACCATATAAAGCATTACGTTGTAACGTTATACCATATAACGTATTAAAGTATAACGTTACACCATATAACGTATTACGATATAACGTTATACCATATAACGTTATACTATATAACGTAATACGTTTTAACTTTATACCATATAACGTAATACCATATAACGTTATATTATATAACGTAATACGTTATAACGTTATACCATATAACGTATTACGTTACAACGTTATACCATATAACGTAGTACGTTATAACGCTATACCATATAACGTATTACGTTATAACGTTATACCAGATAACGTTATACTATATAACGTAATACGTTTTAACGCTATACCATATAACGTATTACGTTATAACGTTGTACCATATAACGTATTACGTTATAACGTTGTACCATATAACGTATTACGTTATAACGTTACACCATATAACGTATTACGTTATAACGTTATACCATATAACGTTATACCATATAACGTTATACTATATAACGTAATACGTTTTAACTTTATACCATATAACGTATTACGTTATAACGTAATACCATATAACGTTATATTATATAACGTAATACGTTATAACGTTATACCATATAAAGCATTACGTTATAACGTTATACCATATAACGTATTAAAGTATAACGTTATACCATATAACGTATTACGTTATAACGTTATACCATATAACGTTATACTATACAACGTAATATGTTTTAACGTATAACCATATAACGTGTTACGTTATAACGTTATACCATATAACGTATTACGTTATAACGTTATACCATATAACGTATTTTGTTATAACGTTATAAAATATAACGTAATACTACATGACGTAATAGCTTCTAACTTTATACCATATAACGCTATACTACATAACGTAATACGTCATAACGTTATACCATATAACGTTATAATATATAACGTAATACGTTTTAACGTTATACCATATCACGTATTACGTTATAACGTTATACCATATAACGTATTACGTTATAACGTTATACCATATAACGTAATATGTTATAACGTTATACCATATAAAGCATTACGTTATAACGTTATACCATATAACGTATTACGTTATAACGTTGTACCATATAACATATTACGTTATAACGTTATACCATACAACGTTATACTATATAACGTAATACGTTATAACGTTATACCATATAACGTAATACGCTATAACGTTATACCATATAAAGCATTACGTTATAACGTTATACCATATAATTCTAAACTACATAACGTATTACGTTATAACGTTGTACCATATAACGTATTACGTTATAACGTTGTACCATATAACGTATTACGTTATAACGTTGTACCATATAACATATTACGTTATAACGTTACACCATATAACGTATTACGTTATAACGTTATACCATATAACGTTATACCATATAACGTTATACTATATAACGTAATACGTTTTAACTTTATACCATATAACGTAATACGTTATAACGTTATACCATATAAAGCATTACGTTATAACGCTCTACTACATAACGTAATACGTTATAACGTCATACCATATAATTCTAAACTACATAACGTAATACGTTATAACGTTATACCATATAACGTAATATGTTATAACGTTATACCATATAAAGCATTACGTTATAACGTTATACCATATAACGTATTACGTTATAACGTTGTACCATATAACGTATTACGTTATAACGTTATACCATATAACGTTATACTATATAACGTAATACGTTATAACGTTATACCATATAACGTAATACGTTATAACGTTATACCATATAAAGCATTACGTTGTAACGTTATACCATATAACGTATTAAAGTATAACGTTACACCATATAACGTATTACGATATAACGTTATACCATATAACGTTATACTATATAACGTAATACGTTTTAACTTTATACCATATAACGTAATACCATATAACGTTATATTATATAACGTAATACGTTATAACGTTATACCATATAACGTATTACGTTACAACGTTATACCATATAACGTAGTACGTTATAACGCTATACCATATAACGTATTACGTTATAACGTTATACCAGATAACGTATTACGTTATAACGACATACCATATAACGTTATACTATATAACGTAATATGTTTTAACGCTATACCATATAACGTATTACGTTATAACGTTGTACCATATAACGTATTACGTTAGAACGTCGTACCATATAACGTATTACTTTATAATGTTATACCATATAACGTATTACGTTATAACGTTATACCATATAACGTAATACTATATAACGTAATACGTTATAACGTTATACCATATAACGTAATACGTTATAACGTTATACCATATAAAGCATTACGTTATAACGTTATACCATATAACGTATTACGTTATATCGTTATACCATATAACGTATTACGTTATAACGTTATACCATATAACGTATTACGTTTTAACGTTACACCATATAACGTATTACGTTATAACGTTATACCATATAACGTATTACGTTATAACGTTATACCATATAGCGTATTACGTTATAACGTTATACCATATAACGTATTACGTTATATCGTTATACCATATAACGTATTACGTTATATCGTTATACCATATAACGTATTACGTTATAACGTTATACCATATAACGTATTACGTTTTAACGTTATACCATATAACGTTATTCTATATAACGTAATACGTTTTGACGTTATACCATATAACGTATTACGTTAAATCGTTATACCATATAACGTTATACTATATAACGTAATACATTATAACGTTATACCATATAGCGTATTACGTTATAACGTTATACCATATAACGTATTACGCTATAACGTTATACCATATAACGTATTTTGTTATATCGTTATAAAATATATCGTAATACTACACAACGTAATAGCTTCTAACTTTATACCATATAACGCTATACTACATAACGTAATACGTCATAACGTTATACCATATAACGTTATAATATATAACGTAATACGTTTTAACGTTATACCATATCACGTATTACGTTATAACGTTATACCATATAACGTATTACGTTATAACGTTATGCCATATAACGTAATATGTTATAACGTTATACCATATAAAGCATTACGTTATAACGTTATACCATATAACGTATTACGTTATAACGTTGTGCCATATAACGTATTACGAAATAACGTTATACCATACAACGTTATACTATATAACGTAATACGTTATAACGTTATACCATATAACGTAACACGTTATAACGTTATACCATACAAAGCATAACGTTATAACGTTATACCATATAACGTATTAAAGTATAACGTTGTACCATATATCGTATTACGTTTTAACGTTATACCATATAACGTATTACGTTATAACGTTATACCATATAACGTTATACTATATAACGTAATACGTTTTAACGCTATACCATATAACGTATTACGTTATAACGTTGTACCATATAACGTATTACGTTATAACGTTGTACCATATAACGTATTACGTTATAACGTTACACCATATAACGTATTACGTTACAACGTTATACCATATAACGTTATACTATATAACGTAATACGTTTTAACTTTATACCATATAACGTATTACGTTATAACGTAATACCATATAACGTTATATTATATAACGTAATACGTTATAACGTTATACCATATAACGTATTACGTTATAACGTTATACCATATAACGTATTACATTATAACGTTATACCAGATAACGTATTACGTTATAACGACATACCATATAACGTATTACATTATATCGTTATACCATATAACGTATTACGTTATAACGTTATACCATATAACGTATTACGTTATAACGTTATACCATATAACGTTATACTATATAACGTAATACGTTTTAACGCTATACCATATAACGTATTACGTTATAACGTTGTACCATATAACGTATTACGTTATAACGTTGTACCATATAACGTATTACGTTATAACGTTACACCATATAACGTATTACGTTATAACGTTATACCATATAACGTTATACCTATAACGTTTATACTATATAACGTAATACGTTTTTAACTTTATACCATATAACGTATTACGTTATAACGTAATACCATATAACGTTATATTATATAACGTAATACGTTATAACGTTATACCATATATCGTATTACGTTATAACGTTATACCATATAACGTATTACGCTATAACGTTATACCATATAACGTATTACGTTATAACGTTATACCATATAACGTTATACTATATAACGTAATATGTTTTAACGTATAACCATATAACGTGTTACGTTATAACGTTATACCATATAACGTATTACGTTATAAACGTTATACCATATAACGTATTTTGTTATAACGTTATAAAATATAACGTAATACTACATGACGTAATAGCTTCTAACTTTATACCATATAACGCTATACTACATAACGTAATACGTCCATAACGTTATACCATATAACGTTATAATATATAACGTAATACGTTTTAACGTTTATACCATATCACGTATTACGTTATAACGTTATACCATATAACGTATTACGTTATAACGTTATACCATATAACGTAATATGTTATAACATATACCATATAAAGCATTACGTTATAACGTTATACCATATAACGTATTACGTTATAACGTTGTACCATATAACATATTACGTTATAACGTTATACCATACAACGTTATACTATATAACGTAATACGTTATAACGTTATACCATATAACGTAATACGCTATAACGTTATACCATATAAAGCATTACGTTATAACGTTATACCATATAACGTATTAAAGTATAACGTTGTACCATATATCGTATTACGTTTTAACGTTATACCATATAACGTATTACGTTATAACGTTATACCATATAACGTTATACTATATAACGTAATACGTTTTAAACGCTATACCATATAACGTATTACGTTATAACGTTGTACCATATAACGTATTACGTTATAACGTTGTACCATATAACGTATTACGTTATAACGTTACACCATATAACGTATTACGTTATAACGTTATACCATATTACGTTATACTATACAACGTAATACGTTTTAAGTTTATACCATATAACGTATTACGTTATAACGTTATACTATATAACGTTATATTATATAACGTAATACGTTATAACGTTATACCATATAACGTATTACGTTATAACGTTATACCATATAACGTATTACGTTATAACGTTATACCATATAACGTATTACGTTATAACGTTATACCAGATAACGTATTACGTTATAACGACATACCATATAACGTATTACGTTATATCGTTATACCATATAACGTATTACGTTATAACGTCGTACCATATAACGTATTACTTTATAATGTTATACCATATAACGTATTACGTTATAACGTTATACCATATAACGTAATGCTATATAACGTAATACGTTATAACGTTATACCATATAACGTAATACGTTATAACGTTATACCATATAAAGCATTACGTTATAACGCTCTACTACATAACGTAATACGTTATAACGTCATACCATATAATTCTAAACTACATAACGTAATACGTTATAACGTTATACCATATAACGTAATATGTTATAACGTTATACTATATAAAGCATTACGTTATAACGTTATACCATATAACGTATTACGTTATAACGTTGTACCATATAACGTATTACGTTATAACGTTATACCATATAACGTTATACTATATAACGTAATACGTTATAACGTTATACCATATAACGTAATACGTTATAACGTTATACCATATAAAGCATTACGTTATAACGTTATACCATATAACGTATTAAAGTATAACGTTACACCATATAACGTATTACGATATAACGTTATACCATATAACGTTATACTATATAACGTAATACGTTTTAACTTTATACCATATAACGTAATACCATATAACGTTATATTATATAACGTAATACGTTATAACGTTATACCATATAACGTATTACGTTACAACGTTATACCATATAACGTAGTACGTTATAACGTTATACCATATAACGTATTACGTTATAACGTTATACCAGATAACGTATTACGTTATAACGACATACCATATAACGTATTACGTTATATCGTTATACCATATAACGTATTACGTTATAACGTCGTACCATATAACGTATTACTTTATAATGTTATACCATATAACGTATTACGTTATAACGTTATACCATATAACGTAATACTATATAACGTAATACGTTATAACGTTATACCATATAACGTAATACGTTATAACGTTATACCATATAACGTAATACGTTATAACGTTATACCATATAAAGCTTTACGTTATAACGCTCTACTACAAACGTAATACGTTATAACGTTATACCATATAATTCTAAACTACATAACGTAATACGTTATAACGTTATACCATATAACGTATTACGTTATAACGTTATACCATATAACGTATTACGTTATAACGTTATACCATATAA
>NW_027185203.1:0-20545 GCF_040668555.2 Bombus flavifrons
ATTCACGGTAGCAATAACGTAGATATTATTTCGCTTCGGGTTATTCGCAGCTGTGGCCCCTGTCGGCCATGGAGAGTGAGGACTCTTCACGGAATGTCCCGGAGAATGAATGAGAGTCTCCGATACGATGTTTATGCCAAATGTTGCGTGTGACGGTATGCAGAACAGGTTATTAACCGTCGAAGTGTTGATAAAGGAACGTCTGTTCCCAGATAATTCTATCATCCTGAATTTCGGAGAGTCTTCTGTAGGTTTCGCTTCTAGATTGGCTTCGGTATCCTTGACGGGATTTGACCCGCTACTCTCGTCGTTTTGAATTACAGTTGCAGGGCATCGCCCATCCTGTAACAGCTTCGGAAAGAATGTTTGCGACATCTTGTCGCCTGGTGAGGTTTTCTCTCTCTGTTGATCCAGAGAATCGTGAAGTGTTGTCTTCAGGACGCGTGTAGGCGATGAGGTGCGAGTTTCACGCAATGTGCCGCGCGGATTAGGCGATGAGATCCGCGTGTCAGGCGACGATATCGACGTTGGATTCGACGCGTTGTTTTCTGCCGGCGGAGTATGGCCGCTGTTGTCCTGGACGGGATTGAGTTCCTTCTGGTCCAGAGTATCTTGAGCGGTTTGCTGATTCAAGGCGTTTTGTGTCGTTGAATCAGATTGTTGTGATGCTGACGATGTGAACGTGGTCGTCGTCAGGTCGCGTATGGGGGACACGTTGTGAGTATCACGCGATGAGCTCCGCATGTCAGGCGACGGTATCGGCGCTAGGTTCGACGCGATATTCTCCGTCGGCTGGCGTTTCACGCATGAATCGCGTGCTTTTAATGTCGAAGGGGTTGTTGATGGTAGTAGGTCAAAGAGGTCCAGGATCCGTACGTCAATCTTAAAATGCTCTCGCAATAAAGAGTCTGCATGAGCAATTTCCCCCTCATCTAACGCTTCCAGCTCGTCCTGAACCTCGATTATCTTCCTCCAATTCTCGTCGAAGAAGTTACGGCATGCTATGAGGGAGTTCTTTTCTACCCGTCCAGACGCTTCATATTCGTCGAGTTGACGCTTCGTGGTCGCGAGTCGGCGGACTAAGATGCTTCGTCTCCGCCGCAGTGTGCTGATCGGTTCAGCGTGGGCCATATTTGAGTTTAATGGCAGGAACGAGTTTACCTTAATCAAATGGACGTTGATCTAGGAATCGGTAGCTACTCGTTACAGTGCGGTGTGGGCTCGCGTATGTGCTGAGCGAGGAAGGAGTTCCTTTCCGATGGCAGCTCCTTTGGCTAGTTGCCTAAGTCGTTGGAATGTGGATTTCACGCGACACTGTATAGTCACTGGTCAATGCACTTTTTAATGGCGCAAAATCCGGCTCGAAGGACCATGTTATTTCGACCAATCGCGGGGAGACGCAATCGCGAGGAGAGACGTCAACGGGAGTCGTAAATTCCCGTTACGATTATACTAATCGACACCACGAGTTGATCGATCCCCTGATTTCCGTTAAGATAATAGGGGTGATTAAGTTTATATAACACTGTGATTCACAGAATTATAAAATATATATTTCCAACACTTAAACTACACTGTTGAGTAGATACAAATCGTCGATAACACCTTGTCGCACGAATATGAGATAGATATGACTAATAGAGCAAGGTTCGTACAATCGAATTTCGTATGTTAGTGGACGTAGCACTAGAGGATACTTGATAGACACTAGATTTTGATGTTAGACTTCGACGTTGTCGTATGTAGAAGAAGTAAGTTGACTTGACCCTCCTGATGTAGCAGGAGAAGTCTGCGACTTGACTCTCCGAGAGTCGTAGGAGAAGTGACGAGTAGGAAACCTCCGACCAACGTGGTTCGTGAGTGACCTTGTGCATGGGAAAACCCAGCCTGTTCTATTAGACAGATGTTCGATTTTTCCTAATGGGCGCGTACCCGCTTTCTCCGTGTTTTTAATTGCGCCTAATAAACCCAAGGACCTCTCTAAAAACCAGATGTGCGTCGCAAATATTTCTAGCCTTAAGAAAGCTTTCAGGACGACGGATGGAATGCAGATACATGTGTACACAATGCAAGAGAAAGTTATGGTTGGTCCACAGGTTTATTGAGGGTCGAAATGACGTTACGCAGGCCGTCGGCTGGCCGGTCGCGAGAGCTGCAGCGCAGATGTTTTAGGCGACGTAACAGAGATGTAAAATTATTTTATAATAAAGCGACATTGTAGCGGCGGCATTGTTTTGTCCGGAGTTTATTTGTTTTTAAATTACTTGTAATCTAACGGTTTTGGTACTCCGAGGCAAAACAACAACACTATTTGAAATGTCCTATGACTCATGTGCAGCTACAGATAAGATGTCGTTGCCTTCGGTTAAACTACACTTGCTTCCTTGATTCCATGAATATGGTGTTGTTTCCTTGGTTTTTAGCAGACATGGAAATTTACATCTTAAAATTACACTCTGCGTTACCACTGCTTTTATACAAAATAGTGAAATGAGAAATTAAGTACTGTATTTAAAATTAAAAAATAATGCTATATAGAAATAAAATAGCAATCCAGGGACCTGAAAGATTTCCTTAATAAAATAATACAATATAAATCATTAATTCACTCACATTGATGGTACTGATTTAAATCAATGAATGTAGAGTTGCTTCCGATTAATGGTACAACTGTTATAAATTAAGAGCACAATTACTTTGAATTAATGGGAGAATATGATTATAAATTATTGGTATAGTTGTTAAGAATTAATGGAGGAATTGTTTTAGATTAATGGCTTAAATATTATAAATTAATGGCTTAGATGATATAAATTAATAGTTTAAATATTGTAAATTAGTGGCTTAGATGTTGTAAATTAATAGCTTAAATGTTATAATTTAATGGCTTAGATGATATAAATTAATAGTTTAAATGTTATAAATTATTGGCAAAATGTTTAAAATAACAGTTCAAAAGTTAGAAATTAATGGCTTAAATGTTATAAATTAATAGCTTAAATGTTATAAATTAATGGCTTAAATGTATAAAATAACACTTTAAATGCTGTAAATTAATGGCTTAAATGTTATAAATTAATAGTGCAGTCCAGTGTAGATCATCCAAAATGATCTTAGGGGCTTTTGTTGATCCAAACTGGACTGTTGCGTAGTTCTTGGCTTGGTATCGTTTTCCAAAGATTAATCGACTGATTAATTTTTGGAAAACGATGCCAATTACCAGGTCTCACCACGAGGAGGTGACTACGCACGAGACCCGCCCATGGGTTATTTAACACTACACATCGATCTCGGCATTCAACCTATTGGCAGAATGTCCAGTTTTGACACTACTTGACCATGGGCCTGCGTAAAGAAATAGTTGTTTCGTAGTCTAACTGCGAAACACATATCTCCAACGCAGCGCTAACATGAATCTTTACAAACGTAGAACAAGGCATACGTAACGCATCATCTATCTCCCACACAACGATTACATCGATCAGTGCAAATAAACAATAATTCGCATCCCTACTGGCAACATTCGGTATCAAAGACACATTTATCTAACTTGGAGCGAAAAGAAGAAGATGAAGCTACTGACACTGTCCCGAAACGGACGAGATCGCGATCTCTCGAAAGAACTAACAAACCTACGCGACGTACCCCCGTACACGAGATAACCCCGAGGTTCAACGGAAAGCCCAAGAATTGGCCGTAACTCGATTCCTGTTTCGCCGTTCGAAACTTACACGAGTCGCGGTCGATGGCGCCGACAGATGATGCCAGTGATCCACTAGTAATTCAGCCGTGGATCCAGCACATAGGCCAGCAACTTGACACACTCCAACTGAACAAGTGGAACCCGGGGAGGGACCGCTGAACAGGATTACGAAGGCAAGAGGCCCCAACTGAACAGTGGGGTCCACTCACAGGGAGGGACCGCTGAACAGGATTACCAAGGCACGAGGCCTCAACTGAACAGTGGGGTCCACTCACGGGGAGGGTCCGCTGAACAGGATTACGAAGGCAATACCTCAACTGAACAGTGGGGTCCACTCCCGCGGGGCCGAACAGGATTACGGAGGACGTGAAATTGCTGGTCCCTGAGCGAGTACCGAAGTACCAATCGGACAGGACTGCAGATCCACGACTGAATCCCCAACAGATTAGCAAGCATCACCGGCACGACGACAACTCCCGTGATCCGATGCAAACGTTGAGCAGTCACCAAGACAGAGCTGTCCTTGGGCGACTTACGAATCCGAAGAGTTGTCTAGAGCACATTGACCCGCACGCGCCCGAAATACACGCGAGCGAGTACGCCACGCGACAGTTTGAAAGAACTGAGTGATCGCGAACCGATATATCGTGGGAACAATTTTTCCAGTATGTTAAGCGAGGGGATCAAGAGAGACGAGATCTTTATTTGCCGTTCCAAGATGGATAAGTATCTTTGTACAGAATGAGCTTACAATGTACATAACATAGGTATCTATCTTATGATTAATTAAAGCTAATACGCTCGCATCCCACGGTGTCCTGCGATGTCCCACGATGTCCCACGTTGCCCCCGCGGGGGGGTATTAGTCCAGTTTAGATCACCAAAACTATTTTGGGTGATCAAGACCAGACTATATTCAAGTAGTTTTTAGCTTGATATCGTTTTCGAATAATAATACTAATATTCGAAATAGTACTTGGTGTATTATTATTTGGGAAACGATACCAATTACCGGGACCCACCACGAGGAGGTAACTACGCTCGGGTCCCATTTACGTATGAGTTTTTACGCATTGGAAGCAGAGATGTAAAATTATTTTATAATAAAGCGACATTGTAGCGGCGGCATTGTTTTGTCCGGAGTTTATTTGTTTTAAAATTACTTGTAATCTAACGGTTTTGGTACTCCGAGGCAAAACAACAACACTATTTGAAATGTCCTATGACTCATGTGCAGCTACAGATAAGATGTCGTTGCCTTCGGTTAAACTACACTTGCTTCCTTGATTCCATGAATATGGTGTTGTTTCCTTGGTTTTTAGCAGACATGGAAAATTACATCTTAAAATTACACTCTGCGTTACCACTGCTTTTATACAAAATAGTGAAATGAGAAATTAAGTACTGTATTTAAAATTAAAAAATAATGCTATATAGAAATAAAATTGCAATCCAGGGACCTGAAAGATTTCGTTAATAAAATAATACAATATAAATCATTAATTCACTCACATTGATGGTACTGATTTAAATCAATGAATGTAGAGTTGCTTCCGATTAATGGTACAACTGTTATAAATTAAGAGCACAATTACTTTGAATTAATGGGAGAATATGGTTATAAATTATTGGTACAGTTGTTAAGAATTAATGGAGGAATTGTTTTAGATTAATGGCTTAAATATTATAAATTAATGGCTTAGATGATATAAATTAATAGTTTAAATATTTTAAATTAGTGGCTTAGATGTTGTAAATTAATAGCTTAAATGTTATAATTTAATGGCTTAGATGATATAAATTAATAGTTTAAATGTTATAAATTAATGGCTAAATGTATAAAATAACAGTTCAAAAGTTAGAAATTAATGGCTTAAATGTTATAAATTAATAGCTTAAATGTTATAAATTAATAGCTTAAATGTATAAAATAACACTTTAAATGTTGTAAATTAATGGCTTAGATGTTGTTAATTAATAGCTTAAATGTTATAAAATAATAGCTTAAATGTATAAAACAACAGTTTAAATGTTGTAAATTAGTGGCTCAGATGTTGTCAATTAATTGCTTAAATGTTATAATTTAATGGCTTAGATGATATAAATTAATAGTTTAAATGTTATAAATTATTGGCAAAATGTATAAAATAACAGTTCAAAAGTTAGAAATTAATGGCTTAAATGTTATAAATTAATAGCTTAAATGTTATAAATTAATGGCTTAAATGTATAAAATAACACATTAAATGCTGTAAATTAATGGTTTAAATGTTATAAATTAACAGTTTAAATGTTATAAATTAATAGCTTGAATGTTATAATTTAATGGCTTAGATGATATAAATTAATAGTTTAAATGTTATAAATTAATGGCTAAATGTATAAAATAACAGTTCAAAAGTTAGAAATTAATGGCTTAAATGTTATAAATTAATAGCATAAATGTTATAAATTAATAGTTTAGACGTTATAAATTAATTCCTTAAATGTTATAAATTAATGGCTTGAATGTTATAAATTAATAGCTTAAGTGTTGTAAATTAATGGTTTAGACGTTATAAATTACTAGTTACAATGTTGTTGTTTGATATTTTTTCTTACTTACCTGATATTTATGTTCTTCTTCGATGTTCACTCTCCGGAATTTCAGGCACAAAAGAACTCGCGCGCGACGTCCGTGTTCCTTATATAACTTAACAAGGCGTCGGTTTGTTAATCAAACGGTAACGATTTTTTGACATAGCAGGAGACGGTTTTTCCATTGTAACAAAATCAAATTGAACGATTTCTTAATTTTTATCGTAAATTGGCATCTTTTACGATTTAATACGATATCCATTTTTATCATTTTAATAGTTTCTACAAACTAAGACTATATTCACACCTACATGATACTAGTTTTCGACTATCGATTAGTTTGGACAAAAAGGGAAAAGAGCCTAAGTGCAGTCGATGACGTTACTGTGATATAAATTAAACTATTAAATAATCAGACAGATAAAATTCATATTAAGCGTTATATTATATTATCGATATTCGTTCATTTACTCGTGCTAATTAAAAAATAAAACGTTCTTTTTTCTTGAGTAACACCTACATCACTGTTTGCGATATTTAAGATTCTTATTTAATGCTTATTTAGAAGTCAGGTACCTTTTTAATTCTTCACAAGGTAAACGATTAAATTTACTCGTTATAGTTGTAACATAAAATGGCTTTATTTCTTCAATACCGCCTGCATCGCTGTACGTGATACAGTTATTATGTAGCAAATAATATGATCTAATTGGTTGTAATCGCGGTTACGTATTTCTTCGTTAAATCTATCGATGTATTGGGCTATTAGCGCGAGACTTACTGATTCCTCGAGGAATGGTTTGATTCTTATAAATTAATGTTTTAAATGTGCCAATTATTGTTTCAATTGTCATAAATTAATAGTTTAATCGTTGTTAATTATTTGCTTAAATGTTATAAATTAATAGCTTAAGTGTTATAAATTAATAGTTTGAGTGTTAGGAATTAATGGTATAAATGTAAAAGTTAATAGCTTAAATGTTATGAATTTGTGACTTATTGTTGTAAATTCATGACGTAAATATTGTAAATTAATGGCTTAAATGTTATAAATTAATAGTGCAGTCCAGTGTAGATCATCCAAAATGATCTTAGCGGCTTTTGTTGATCCAAACTGGACTGTTGCGTAGTTCTTGGCTTGGTATCGTTTTCCAAAGATTAATCGACTGATTAATTTTTGGAAAACGATGCCAATTACCAGGTCTCACCACGAGGAGGTGACTACGCACGAGACCCGCCCATGGGTTATTTAACACTACACATCGATCTCGACATTCAACCTATTGGCAGAATGTCCAGTTTTGACACTACTTGACCATGGCCCTGCGTAAAGAAATAGTTGTTTCGTAGTCTAACTGCGAAACACATATCTCGAACGCAGCGCGAACATGAATCTTTACAAACGTAGAACAAGGCATACGTAACGCATCATCTATCTCCCACACAACGATTACATCGATCAGTACAAATAAACAATAATTCGCATCCCTACTGGCAACATTCGGTATCAAAGACACATTTATCTAACTTGGAGCGAAAAGAAGAAGATGAAGCTACTGACACTGCCCCGAAACGGACGAGATCGCGATCTCTCGAAAGAACTAACAAACCTACGCGACGTACCCCCGTACACGAGATAACCCCGAGGTTCAACGGAAAGCCCAAGAATTGGCCGTAACTCGATTCCTGTTTCGCCGTTCGAAACTTACACGAGTCGCGGTCGATGGCGCCGACAGATGATGCCAGTGATCCACTAGTAATTCAGCCGTGGATCCAGCACATAGGCCAGCAACTTGACACACTCCAACTGAACAAGTGGAACCCGGGGAGGGACCGCTGAACAGGATTACGAAGGCAAGAGGCCCCAACTGAACAGTGGGGTCAACTCACTGGGAGGGACCGCTGAACAGGATTACCAAGGCACGAGGCCCCAAATGAACAGTGGGGTCCACTCACGGGGAGGGACCGCTGAACAGGATTACGAAGGCAATACCTCAACTGAACAGTGGGGTCCACTCCCGCGGGGCCGAACAGGATTACGGAGGACGTGAAATTGCTGGTCCCTGACCGAGTACCGAAGTACCAATCGGACAGGACTGCAGATCCACGACTGAATCCCCAACAGATTAGCAAGCATCACCGGCACGACGACAACTCCCGTGATCCGATGCAAACGTTGAGCAGTCACCAAGACAGAGCTGTCCTTGGGCGACTTACGAATCCGAAGAGTTGTCTAGAGCACATTGACCAGCACGCACCCTAAATAAACGCGAGAGAGTACGCCACGCGACAGTTTGAAAGAACTGAGTGATCGCGAACCGATATATCGTGGGAACAATTTTTCCAGTATGGTAAGCGAGGGGATCAAGAGAGACGAGATCTTTATTTGTCGTTCCAAGATAGATAAGTATCTTTGTACAGAATGAGCTTACAATGTACATAACATAGGTATCTATCTTATGATTAATTAAAGCTAATACGCTCGCATCCCACGGTGTCCTGCGATGTCCCACGATGTCCCACGTTGCCCCCGCGGGGGGGTATTAGTCCAGTTTAGATCACCAAAACTATTTTGCTTGATCAAGGCCAGACTATATTCAAGTAGTTTTTAGCTTGATATCGTTTTCGAATACTAATACTAATATTCGAAATAGTACTTGGTGTATTATTATTTGGGAAACGATACCAATTACCGGGACCCACCACGAGGAGGTAACTACGCTCGGGTCCCATTTACATATGAGTTTTTACGCATTGGAAGCAGAGATGTAAAATTATTTTATAATAAAGCGACATTGTAGCGGCGGCATTGTTTTGTCCGGAGTTTATTTGTTTTTAAATTACTTGTAATCTAACGGTTTTGGTACTCCGAGGCAAAACAACAACACTATTTGAAATGTCCTATGACTCATGTGCAGCTACAGATAAGATGTCGTTGCCTTCGGTTAAACTACACTTGCTTCCTTGATTCCATGAATATGGTGTTGTTTCCTTGGTTTTTAGCAGACATGGAAAATTACATCTTAAAATTACACTCTGCGTTACCACTGCTTTTATACAAAATAGTGAAATGAGAAATTAAGTACTGTATTTAAAATTAAAAAATAATGCTATATAGAAATAAAATAGCAATCCAGGGACCTGAAAGATTTCGTTAATAAAATAATACAATATAAATCATTAATTCACTCACATTGATGGTACTGATTTAAATCAATGAATGTAGAGTTGCTTCCGATTAATGGTACTTCTGTTATAAATTAAGAGCACAATTACTTTGAATTAATGGGAGAATATGGTTATAAATTATTGGTATAGTTGTTAAGAATTAATGGAGGAATTGTTTTAGATTAATGGCTTAAATATTATAAATTAATGGCTTAGATGATATAAATTAATAGTTTAAATATTGTAAATTAGTGGCTTAGATGTTGTAAATTAATAGCTTAAATGTTATAATTTAATGGCTTAGATGATATAAATTAATAGTTTAAATGTTATAAATTATTGGCAAAATGTATAAAATAACAGTTCAAAAGTTAGAAATTAATGGCTTAAATCTTATAAATTAATAGCTTAAATGTTATAAATTAATGGCTTAAATGTATAAAATAACACATTAAATGCTGTAAATTAATGGTTTAAATGTTATAAATTAACAGTTTAAATGTTATAAATTAATAGCTTGAATGTATAAAATAACACTTTAAATGTTGTAAATTAATGGCTTAGATGTTGTTAATTAATAGCTTAAATGTTATAAAATAATAGCTTAAATGTATAAAACAACTGTTTAAACATTGTAAATTAGTGGCTCAGATGTTGTCAATTAATTGCTTAAATGTTAGAAATTAATGGCTTAAATGTTAGAAATTAATAGTTTAAATGTTATAAATTAATTGCTTAAATGTTATAAATTAATGGCTTAAATGTATAAAATAACACTTTAAATGCTGTAAATTAATGGTTTAAATGTTATAAATTAACAGTTTAAATGTTATAAATTAATAGCTTGAATGTTATAATTTAATGGCTTAGATGATATAAATTAATAGTTTAAATGTTATAAATTAATGGCTAAATGTATAAAATAACAGTTCAAAAGTTAGAAATTAATAGCTTAAATGTTATAAATTAATAGCATAAATGTTATAAATTAATAGTTTAGACGTTATAAATTAATTCCTTAAATGTTATAACTTAATGGCTTGAATGTTATAAATGAATAGCTTAAGTGTTGTAAATTAATGGTTTAGACGTTATAAATTACTAGTTACAATGTTGTTGTTTGATATTTTTTCTTACTTACCTGATATTTATGTTCTTCTTCGATGTTCACTCTCCGGAATTTCAGGCACAAAAGAGCTCGCGCGCGACTTCCGTGTTCCTTATATAACTTAACAAGGCGTCGGTTTGTTAATCAAACGGTAACGATTTTTTGACATAGCAGGAGACGGTTTTTCCATTGTAACAAAATCAAATTGAACGATTTCTTAATTTTTATCGTAAATTGGCATCTTTTACGATTTAATACGATATCCATTTTTATCATTTTAATAGTTTCTACAAACTAAGACTAAATTCACACCTACATGATACTAGTTTTCGAGTATCGATTAGTTTGGACAAAAAGGGAAAAGAGCCTAAGGGCAGTCGATGACGTTACTGTGAAATAAGTTAAGCTATTAAATAATCAGACAGATAAAATTCATATTAAGCGTTATATTATATTATCGATATTCGTTCATTTACTCGTGCTAATTAAAAAATAAAACGTTCTTTTTTCTTGAGTAACACCTACATCACTGTTTGCGATATTTAAGATTCGTATTTAATGCTTATTTAGAAGCCAGGTACCTTTTTAATTCTTCACAAGTTAAACGATTAAATTTACTCGTTATAGTTGTAACATAAAATGGCTTTATTTCTTCAATACCGCCTGCATCGCTGTACGTGATACAGTTATTAATTATGTAGCAAATAATATGATCTAATTGGCTGTAATCGCGGTTACGTATTTCTTCGTTAAATCTATCGATGTATTGGGCTATTAGCGCGAGACTTACTGATTCCTCGAGGAATGGTTTGATTCTTATAAATTAATGTTTTAAATGTCCCAATTATTGTTTCAATTGTTATAAATTAATAGTTTAATCGTTGTTAATTATTTGCTTAAATGTTATAAATTAATAGCTTAAGTGTTATAAATTAATAGTTTGAATGATAGGAATTAATGGTATAAATGTAAAAATTAATAGCTTAAATGTTATGAATTTGTGACTTATTGTTGTAAATTCATGACGTAAATGTTGTAAATTAATGGCTTAAATGTTATAAATTAATAGTGCAGTCCAGTGTAGATCATCCAAAATGATCTTAGGGGTTTTTGGTGATCCAAACTGGACTGTTGCGTAGTTCTTGGCTTGGTATCGTTTTCCAAAGATTAATCGACTGATTAATTTTTGGAAAACGATGCCAATTACCAGGTCTCACCACGAGGAGGTGACTACGCACGAGACCCGCCCATGGGTTATTTAACACTACACATAGATCTCGACATTCAACCTATTGGCAGAATGTCCAGTTTTGACACTACTTGACCATGGGCCTGCGTAAAGAAATAGTTGTTTCGTAGTCTAACTGCGAAACACATATCTCCAACGCAGCGCTAACATGAATCTTTACAAACGTAGAACAAGGCATACGTAACGCATCATCTATCTCCCACACAACGATTACATCGATCAGTACAAATATACAATAATTCGCATCCCTACTGGCAACATTCGGTATCAAAGACACATTTATCTAACTTGGAGCGAAAAGAAGAAGATGAAGCTACTGACACTGTCCCGAAACGGACGAGATCGCGATCTCTCGAAAGAACTAACAAACCTACGCGACGTACCCCCGTACACGAGATAACCCCGAGGTTCAACGGAAAGCCCAAGAATTGGCCGTAACTCGATTCCTGTTCCGCCGTTCGAAACTTACACGAGTCGCGGTCGATGGCGCCGACAGATGATGCCAGTGATCCACTAGTAATTCAGCCGTGGATCCAGCACATAGGCCAGCAACCTGACACACTCCAACTGAACAAGTGGAACCCGGGGAGGGACCGCTGAACAGGATTACGAAGGCAAGAGGCCCGAACTGAACAGTGGGGTCCACTCACAGGGAGGGACCGCTGAACAGGATTACCAAGGCACGAGGCCCCAACTGAACAGTGGGGTCCACTCACGGGGAGGGACCGCTGAACAGGATTACGAAGGCAATACCTCAACTGAACAGTGGGGTCCACTCCCGCGGGGCCGAACAGGATTACGGAGGACGTGAAATTGCTGGTCCCTGACCGAGTACCGAAGTACCAATCGGACAGGACTGCAGATCCACGACTGAATCCCCAACAGATTAGCAAGCATCACCGGCACGACGACAACTCCCGTGATCCGATGCAAACGTTGAGCAGTCACCAAGACAGAGCTGTCCTTGGGCGACTTACGAATCCGAAGAGTTGTCTAGAGCACATTGACCCGCACGCACCCGGAATACACGCGAGCGAGTACGCCACGCGACAGTTTGAAAGAACTGAGTGATCGCGAACCGATATATCGTGGGAACAATTTTTCCAGTATGGTAAGCGAGGGGATCAAGAGAGACGAGATCTTTATTTGTCGTTCCAAGATAGATAAGTATCTTTGTACAGAATGAGCTTACAATGTACATAACATAGGTATCTATCTTATGATTAATTAAAGCTAATACGCTCGCATCCCACGGTGTCCTGCGATGTCCCACGATGTCCCACGTTGCCCCCGCGGGGGGGTATTAGTCCAGTTTAGATCACCAAAACTATTTTGGGTGATCAAGACCAGACTATATTCAAGTAGTTTTTAGCTTGATATCGTTTTCGAATAATAATACTAATATTCGAAATAGTACTTGGTGTATTATTATTTGGAAAACGATACCAATTACCGGGACCCACCACGAGAAGGTAACTACGCTCGGGTCCCATTTACATATGAGTTTTTACGCATTGGAAGCAGAGATTGTTATTTCGACCAATCGCGGGGAGACGCAATCGCGAGGAGAGACGTCAACGGGAGTCGTAAATTCCCGTTACGATTATACTAATCGACACCACGAGTTGATCGATCCCCTGATTTCCGTTAAGATAATAGGGGTGATTAAGTTTATGTAACACTGTGATTCACAGAATTATAAAATATATATTTCCAACACTTAAACTACACTGTTGAGTAGATACAAATCGTCGATAACACCTTGTCGCACGAATATGAGATAGATATGACTAATAGAGCAAGGTTCGTACAATCGAATTTCGTATGTTAGTGGACGTAGCACTAGAGGATACTTGATAGACACTAAATTTTGATGTTAGACTTCGACGTTGTCGTATGTAGAAGAAGTAAGTTGACTTGACCCTCCTGATGTAGCAGGAGAAGTCTGCGACTTGACTCTCCGAGAGTCGTAGGAGAAGTGACGAGTAGGAAACCTCCGACCAACGTGGTTCGTGAGTGACCTTGTGCATGGGAAAACCCAGCCTGTTCTATTAGACAGATGTTCGATTTTTCCTAATGGGCGCGTACCCGCTTTCTCCGTGTTTTTAATTGCGCCTAATAAACCCAAGGACCTCTCTAAAAACCAGATGTGCGTCGCAAATATTTCTAGCCTTAAGAAAGCTTTCAGGACGACGGATGGAATGCAGATACATGTGTACACAAAGCAAGAGAAAGTTATGGTTGGTCCTCAGGTTTATTGAGGGTCGAAATGACGTTACGCAGGCCGTCGGCTGGCCGGTCGCGAGAGCTGCAGCGCAGATGTTTTAGGCGACGTAACAGAGATGTAAAAGTATTTTATAATAAAGCGACATTGTAGCGGCGGCATTGTTTTGTCCGGAGTTTATTTGTTTTTAAATTACTTGTAATCTAACGGTTTTGGTACTCAGAGGCAAAACAACAACACTATTTGAAATGTCCTATGACTCATGTGCAGCTACAGATAAGATGTCGTTGCCTTCGGTTAAACTACACTTGCTTCCTTGATTCCATGAATATGGTGTTGTTTCCTTGGTTTTTAGCAGACATGGAAAATTACATCTTAAAATTACACTCTGCGTTACCACTGCTTTTATACAAAATAGTGAAATGAGAAATTAAGTACTGTATTTAAAATTAAAAAATAATGCTATATAGAAATAAAATAGCAATCCAGGGACCTGAAAGATTTCGTTAATAAAATAATACAATATAAATCATTAATTCACTCACATTGATGGTACTGATTTAAATCAATGAATGTAGAGTTGCTTCCGATTAATGGTACAACTGTTATAAATTAAGAGCACAATTACTTTGAATTAATGGGAGAATATGGTTATAAATTATTGGTATAGTTGTTAAGAATTAATGGAGGAATTGTTTTAGATTAATGGCATAAATATTATAAATTAATGGCTTAGATGATATAAATTAATAGTTTAAATATTGTAAATTAGTGGCTTAGATGTTGTAAATTAATAGCTTAAATGTTATAAATTAATGGCTAAATGTATGAAATAACAGTTCAAAAGTTAGAAATTAATGGCTTAAATGTTATAAATTAATAGCTTAAATGTATAAAACAACAGTTTAAATGTTGTAAATTAGTGGCTCAGATGTTGTCAATTAATTGCTTAAATGTTAGAAATTAATGGCTTAAATGTTAGAAATTAATAGTTTAAATGTTATAAATTATTTGCTTAAATGTTATAAATTAATGGCTTAGATGTATAAAATAACACTTTAAATGCTGTAAATTAATGGTTGAAATGTTATAAATTAACAGTTTGAATGTTATAAATTAATAGCTTGAATGTTATAATTTAATGGCTTAGATGATATAAATTAATAGTTTAAATGTTATAAATTAATGGCTAAATGTATAAAATAACAGTTCAAAAGTTAGAAATTAATGGCTTAAATGTTATAAATTAATAGCATAAATGTTATAAATTAATAGTTTAGACGATATAAATTAATTCCTTAAATGTTATAAATTAATGGCTTGAATGTTATAAATTAATAGCTTAAGTGTTGTAAATTAATGGTTTAGACGTTATAAATTACTAGTTACAAAGTTGTTGTTTGATATTTTTTCTTACTTACCTGATATTTATGTTCTACTTCGATGTTCACTCTCCGGAATTTCAGGCACAAAAGAACTCGCGCGCGACTTCCGTGTTCCTTATATAACTTAACAAGGCGTCGGTTTGTTAATCAAACGGTAACGATTTTTTGACATAGCAGGAGACGGTTTTTCCATTGTAACAAAATCAAATTGAACGATTTCTTAATTTTTATCGTAAATTGGCATCTTTTACGATTTAATACGTTATCCATTTTTATCATTTTAATAGTTTCTACAAACTAAGACTATATTCACACCTACATGATACTAGTTTTCGACTATCGATTAGTTTGGACAAAAAGGGAAAAGAGCCTAAGTGCAGTCGATGACGTTACTGTGAAATAAGTTAAGCTATTAAATAATCAGACAGATAAAATTCATATTAAGCGTTATATTATATTATCGATATTCGTTCATTTACTCGTGCTAATTAAAAAGTAAAACGTTCTTTTTTCTTGAGTAACACCTACATCACTGTTTGCGATATTTAAGATTCTTATTTAATGCTTATTTAGAAGTCAGGTACCTTTTTAATTCTTCACAAGTTAAACGATTAAATTTACTCGTTATAGTTGTAACATAAAATGGCTTTATTTCTTCAATACCGCCTGCATCGCTGTACGTGATACAGTTATTAATTGTGTAGCAAATAATATGATCTAATTGGTTGTAATCGCGGTTACGTATTTCTTCGTTAAATCTATCGATGTATTGGGCTATTAGCGCGAGACTTACTGATTCCTCGAGGAATGGTTTGATTCTTATAAATTAATGTTTTAAATGTGCCAATTATTGTTTCAATTGTTATAAATTAATAGTTTAATCGCTGTTAATTATTTGCTTATATGTTATAAATGAATAGCTTAAGTGTTGTAAATTAATAGTTTGAGTGCTAGGAATTAATGGTATAAATGTAAAAATTAATAGCTTAAATGTTATGAATTTGTGACTTATTGTTGTAAATTCATGACGTAAATATTGTAAATTAATGGCTTAAATGTTATAAATTAATAGTGCAGTCCAGTGTAGATCATCCAAAATGATCTTAGGGGCTTTTGTTGATCCAAACTGGACTGTTGCGTAGTTCTTGGCTTGGTATCGTTTTCCAAAGATTAATCGACTGATTAATTTTTGGAAAACGATGCCAATTACCAGGTCTCACCACGAGGAGGTGACTACGCACGAGACCCGCCCATGGGTTATTTAACACTACACATCGAACTCGACATTCAACCTATTGGCAGAATGTCCAGTTTTGACACTACTTGACCATGGGCCTGCGTAAAGAAATAGTTGTTTCGTAGTCTAACTGCGAAACACATATCTCCAACGCAGCGCTAACATGAATCTTTACTAACGTAGAACAAGGCATACGTAACGCATCATCTATCTCCCACACAACGATTACATCGATCAGTACAAATATACAATAATTCGCATCCCTACTGGCAACATTCGGTATCAAAGACACATTTATCTAACTTGGAACGAAAAGAAGAAGATGAAGCTACTGACACTGTCCCGAAACGGACGAGATCGCGATCTCTCGAAAGAACTAACAAACCTACGCGACGTACCCCCGTACACGAGATAACCCCGAGGTTCAACGGAAAGCCCAACAATTGGCCGTAACTCGATTCCTGTTTCGCCGTTCGAAACTTACACGAGTCGCGGTCGATGGCGCCGACAGATGATGCCAGTGATCCACTAGTAATTCAGCCGTGGATCCAGCACATAGGCCAGCAACTTGACACACTCCAACTGAACAAGTGGAACCCGGGGAGGGACCGCTGAACAGGATTACGAAGGCAAGAGGCTCCAACTGAACAGTGGGGTCCACTCACAGGGAGGGACCGCTGAACAGGATTACCAAGGCACGAGGCCCCAACTGAACAGTGGGGTCCACTCACGGGGAGGGACCGCTGAACAGGATTACGAAGGCAATACCTCAACTGAACAGTGGGGTCCACTCCCGCGGGGCCGAACAGGATTACGGAGGACGTGAAATTGCTGGTCCCTGACCGAGTACCGAAGTACCAATCGGACAGGACTGCAGATCCACGACTGAATCCCCAACAGATTAGCAAGCATCACCGGCACGACGACAACTCCCGTGATCCGATGCAAACTTTGAGCAGTCACCAAGACAGAGCTGTCCTTGGGCGACTTACGAATCCGAAGAGTTGTCTAGAGCACATTGACCCGCACGCACCCGAAATACACGCGAGAGAGTACGCCACGCGACAGTTTGAAAGAACTGAGTGATCGCGAACCGATATATCGTGGGAACAATTTTTCCAGTATGGTAAGCGAGGGGATCAAGAGAGACGAGATCTTTATTTGTCGTTCCAAGATAGATAAGTATCTTTGTACAGAATGAGCTTACAATGTACATAACATAGGTATCTATCTTATGATTAATTAAAGCTAATACGCTCGCATCCCACGGTGTCCTGCGATGTCCCACGATGTCCCACGTTGCCCCCGCGGGGGGGTATTAGTCCAGTTTAGATCACCAAAACTATTTTGGGTGATCAAGACCAGACTATATTCATGTAGTTTTTAGCTTGATATCGTTTTCGAATAATAATACTAATATTCGAAATAGTACTTGGTGTGTAATTATTTGGAAAACGATACCAATTACCGGGACCCACCACGAGGAGGTAACTACGCTCGGGTCCCATTTACATATGAGTTTTTACGCATTGGAAGCAGAGATTGTTATTTCGACCAATCGCGGGGAGACGCAATCGCGAGGAGAGACGTCAACGGGAGTCGTAAATTCCCGTTACGATTATACTAATCGACACCACGAGTTGATCGATCCCCTGATTTCCGTTAAGATAATAGGGGTGATTAAGTTTATATAACACTGTGATTCACAGAATTATAAAATATACATTTCCAACACTTAAACTACACTGTTGAGTAGATACAAATCGTCGATAACACCTTGTCGCACGAATATGAGATAGATATGACTAATAGAGCAAGGTTCGTACAATCGAATTTCGTATGTTAGTGGACGTAGCACTAGAGGATACTTGATAGACACTAGATTTTGATGTTAGACTTCGACGTTGTCGTATGTAGAAGAAGTAAGTTGACTTGACCCTCCTGATGTAGCAGGAGAAGTCTGCGACTTGACTCTCCGAGAGTCGTAGGAGAAGTGACGAGTAGGAAACCTCCGACCAACGTGGTTAGTGAGTGACCTTGTGCATGGGAAAACCCAGCCTGTTCTATTAGACAGATGTTCGATTTTTCCTAATGGGCGCGTACCCGCTTTCTCCGTGTTTTTAATTGCGCCTAATAAACCCAAGGACCTCTCTAAAAACCAGATGTGCGTCGCAAATATTTCTAGCCTTAAGAAAGCTTTCAGGACGACGGATGGAATGCAGATACATGTGTACACAATGCAAGAGAAAGTTATGGTTGGTCCTCAGGTTTATTGAGGGTCGAAATGACGTTACGCAGGCCGTCGGCTGGCCGGTCGCGAGAGCTGCAGCGCAGATGTTTTAGGCGACGTAACATCCTCCCTCCGTTGAGAGGGTACCGATCAAAATTTCTGGTAGGTAGAGTTACTTGGAGCTGCCGCCCAACTCTTTGTTGATTGCTGATTGTCCGTGGTCTGCTGGATGGGGTCAGCTCGAGCGTAGGACGTGCTGCGTGGCACCTCGATCCGCGAGGCTCGTTGTCGTGTGGATTGTGATTGTCTGGATGAGGCCGTCTCCGCCAGAATGTATTCGATAATACGGCCGAGAGGCCGTTGCGTTGAGGATATGTTGTCTTCCTTGCGTTCTGGATCGTCGTGGTCCTCGGCATTGCCTAGATAGTTTCTGTTGAAGTTCACGAACCAGGACGTGTCGTGAAACAGCTCGGCCCATGAAGTGTCGTGGAACACCTCGTCCCAGGAGGTGTCGTTATACATCTCTCCGATTTCACAACGGAAAGTGAAATTCGCATGTAGATGCGTTGTGGAAACGTGAAGAAGATCTATGGTTGGTTGGGGAACAGGACTCCCCCCGCTGACCCATTCGTGTCGCGCCGTCTTGATGATGCGTGGTGGTTGGACCGGCGTGGACCAATTATCCGCAAAAGGCAAAATCAGAGACTTGTTCGAGGCAGCGCTCTCTGGCCGGGTATTGGGATCCGAAGGAGTGTTCTGAAAACTATCAATATCAATTACGTAATTATTCACGGTAGCAATAACGTAGATATTATTTCGCTTCGGGTTATTCGCAGCTGTGGCCCCTGTCGGCCATGGAGAGTGAGGACTCTTCACGGAATGTCCCGGAGAATGAATGAGAGTCTCCGATACGATGTTTATGCCAAATGTTGCGTGTGACGGTATGCAGAACAGGTTATTAACCGTCGAAGTGTTGATAAAGGAACGTCTGTTCCCAGATAATTCTATCATCGTGAATTTCGGAGAGTCTTCTGTAGGTTTCGCTTCTAGATTGGCTTCGGTATCCTTGACGGGATTTGACCCGCTACTCTCGTCGTTTTGAATTACAGTTGCAGGGCATCGCCCATCCTGTAACAGCTTCGGAAAGAATGTTTGCGACATCTTGTCGCCTGGTGAGGTTTTCTCTCTCTGTTGATCCAGAGAATCGTGAAGTGTTGTCTTCAGGACGCGTGTAGGCGATGAGGTGCGAGTTTCACGCAATGTGCCGCGCGGATTAGGCGATGAGATCCGCGTGTCAGGCGACGATATCGACGTTGGATTCGACGCGTTGTTTTCTGCCGGCGGAGTATGGCCGCTGTTGTCCTGGACGGGATTGAGTTCCTTCTGGTCCAGAGTATCTTGAGCGGTTTGCTGATTCAAGGCGTTTTGTGTCGTTGAATCAGATTGTTGTGATGCTGACGATGTGAACGTGGTCGTCGTCAGGTCGCGTATGGGGGACACGTTGTGAGTATCACGCGATGAGCTCCGCATGTCAGGCGACGGTATCGGCGCTAGGTTCGACGCGATATTCTTTGTCGGCTGGCGTTTCACGCATGAATCGCGTGCTTTTAATGTCGAAGGGGTTGTTGATGGTAGTAGGTCAAAGAGGTCCAGGATCCGTACGT
>NW_027185204.1:0-19854 GCF_040668555.2 Bombus flavifrons
ATAACGTTATATAGTATTACGTTATAACGTATAACGTTATATAGTATTACGTTATAACGTATAACGTTATATAGTATCACCATGTAACGTATAACGTTATATAGTATTACGTTATAACGTATAACGTTATATAGTATCACCATGTAACGTATAACGTTATATAGTATTACCATATAACGTATAACGTTATATAGTATTACGTTATAACGTATAACGTTATATAGTATTACGTTATAACGTATAACGTTATATAGTATCACCATGTAACGTATAACGTTATATAGTATTACGTTATAACGTATAACTTTATATAGTATTACGTTATAACGTATAACGTTATATAGTATTACCATATAACGTATAACGTTATATAGTATTACGTTATAACGTATAACGTTATATACTATTACGTTATAACGTATAACGTTATATAGTATCACCATATAACGTATAACGTTATATAGTATCACCATGTAACGTATAACGTTATATAGTATCACCATGTAACGTATAACGTTATATAATATTACGTTATAACGTATAACATTATATGGTATTACGTTATAACGTATAACGTTATATAGTATTACGTTATAACGTATAACGTTATATAGTATTACCATATCACGTATAACGTTATATAGTATTACGGTATAACGTATAACGTTATATAGTATTACGTTATAACGTATAACGTTATATAGTATTACGTTATAACGTATAACGTTATATAGTATTACGTTATAACGTATAACGTTATTTAGTATTACCATATAACGTATAACGTTATGTAGTATTACGTTATAACGTATAACGTTATATAGTATTACGTTATAACGTATAACGTTATATAGTATTACGTTATAACGTATAACGTTATATAGTATTACGTTATAACGTATAACGTTATATAGTATTACGTTATAACGTATAACGTTATATAGTATCACCATGTAACGTATAACGTTATATAGTATCACCATGTAACGTATAACGTTATATAGTATCACCATGTAACGTATAACGTTATATAGTATTACGTTATAACGTATAACGTTATATAGTATGACGTTATAACGTATAACGTTATATAGTATTACGTTATAACGTATAACGTTATATAGTATTACGTTATAACGTATAACGTTATTTAGTATTACCATATAACGTATAACGTTATATAGTATTACCATATAACGTATAACGTTATATAGTATTACGTTATAACATATAACGTTATATAGTATTACGTTATAACGTTATATAGTATCACCATGTAACGAATAACGTTATATAGTATTACGTTATAACGTATAACGTATAACGTTATATAGTATTACGTTATAACGTATAACGTTATATAGTATTACGTTATAACGTATAACGTTATATAGTATTACGTTATAACGTATAACGTTATTTAGTATTACCATATAACGTATAACGTTATATAGTATTACGTTATAACGTTATATAGTATTACGTTATAACGTATAACGTTATATAGTATTACGTTATAACGTATAACATTATATGGTATTACGTTATAACGTATAACGTTATATAGTATTACGTTATAACGTATAACAGTATATGGTATTACGTTATAACGTATAACGTTATATAGTATTACGTTATAACGTATAACGTTATATAGTATTACGTTATAACGTATAACGTTACATAGTATTACGCTATAACGGATAACGTTACATAGTATTACGTTATAACGGATAACGTTATATAGTATTACGTTATAACGTTATATAGTATTACGTTATAACGTTATATAGTATTACGTTATAACGTTATATAGTATTACGTTATAACGTATAACGTTATATAATATTACGTTATAACGTATAACATTATATAGTATTACGTTATAACGTATAACGTTATTTAGTATTACCATATAACGTATAACGTTATTTAGTATTACCATATAACGTATAACGTTATATAGTATTACGTTATAACGTTATATAGTATTACGTTATAACGTATAACGTTATATAGTATTACGTTATAACGTATAACATTATATGGTATTACGTTATAACGTATAACGTTATATAGTATTACGTTATAACGTATAACGTTATATAGTATTACGTTATAACGTATAACATTATATGGTATTACGTTATAACGTATAACGTTATATAGTATTACGTTATAACGTATAACGTTATATAGTATTACGTTATAACGTATAACATTATATGGTATTACGTTATAACGTATAACGTTATATAGTATTACGTTATAACGTATAACGTTATATAGTATTACGTTATAACGTATAACATTATATGGTATTACGTTATAACGTATAACGTTATATAGTATTACGTTATAACGTATAACGTTATATAGTATTACGTTATAACGTATAACGTTATATAGTATTACCATATCACGTATAACGTTATATAGTATTACCATATAACGTATAACGTTATATAGTATTACGTTATAACGTATAAAGTTATATAGTATTACGTTATAACGTATAACGTTATATAGTATTACGTTATAACGTATAACATTATATGGTATTACGTTATAACGTATAACGTTATATAGTATTACGTAATAACGTATAACGTTATATAGTATTAGGTTATAACGTTATATACTATTACGTTATAACGTTATATAGTATTACGTTATAACGTATAACGTTATATAGTATTACGTTATAACGTATAACATTATATGGTATTACGTTATAACGTATAACGTTATATAGTATTACGTTATAACGTATAACAATATATGGTATTACGTTATAACGTGTAACGTTATATAGTATTACGTTATAACGTATAACGTATAACGTTATATAGTATTACCATATCACGTATAACGTTATATAGTATTACGGTATAACGTATAACGTTATATACTATTACGTTATAACGTTATATAGTATCACCATGTAACGAATAACGTTATATAGTATTACGTTATAACGTATAACGTATAACGTTATATAGTATTACGTTATAACGTATAACGTTATATAGTATTACGTTATAACGTATAACGTTATATAGTATTACGTTATAACGTATAACGTTATTTAGTATTACCATATAACGTATAGCGTTATATAGTATTACGTTATAACGTTATATAGTATTACGTTATAACGTATAACGTTATATAGTATTACGTTATAACGTATAACATTATATGGTATTACGTTATAACGTATAACGTTATATAGTATTACGTTATAACGTATAACATTATATGGTATTACGTTATAACGTATAACGTTATATAGTATTACGTTATAACGTATAACGTTATATAGTATTACGTTATAACGTATAACGTTACATAGTATTACGCTATAACGGATAACGTTACATAGTATTACGTTATAACGGATAACGTTATATAGTATTACGTTATAACGTTATATACTATTACGTTATAACGTTATATAGTATTACGTTATAACGTATAACGTTATATAGTATTACGTTATAACGTATAACATTATATGGTATTACGTTATAACGTATAACGTTACATAGTATTACGCTATAACGTATAACGTTATATAGTATTACGTTATAACGTATAACGTTATATAGTATTACCATATAACGTATAACGTTTTATAGTATCACCATGTAACGTATAACGTTATATAGTATCACCATGTAACGTATAACGTTATATAGTATTACGTTATAACGTATAACGTTATATAGTATGACGATATAACGTATAACGTTATATAGTATTACCATATCACGTATAACGTTATATAGTATTACGGTATAACGTATAACGTTATATACTATTAGGTTATAACGTTATATAGTATCACCATGTAACGAATAACGTTATATAGTATTACGTTATAACGTATAACGTATAACGTTATATAGTATTACGTTATAACGTATAACGTTATATAGTATTACGTTATAACGTATAACGTTATATAGTATTACCATATAACGTATAACGTTATATAGTATTACGTTATAACGTATAACGTTATATACTATTACGTTATAACGTATAACGTTATATAGTATCACCATATAACGTATAACGTTATATAGTATCACCATGTAACGTATAACGTTATATAGTATCACCATGTAACGTATAACGTTATATAGTATTACGTTATAACGTATAACGTTATATAGTATGACGTTATAACGTATAACGTTATATAGTATTTACATATAACGTATAACGTTATATAGTATTACCATATAACGTATAACGTTATATAGTATTACGTTATAACGTATAACGTTATATAGTATTACGTTATAACGTATAACGTTATATAGTATTACGTTATAACGTATAACGTTATTTAGTATTACCATATAACGTATAACGTTATGTAGTATTACGTTATAACGTATAACGTTATATAGTATTACGTTATAACGTATAACGTTATATAGTATTACGTTATAACGTATAACGTTATATAGTATTACGTTATAACGTATAACGTTATATAGTATTACGTTATAACGTATAACGTTATATAGTATTACGTTATAACGTATAACGTTATATAGTATCACCATGTAACGTATAACGTTATATAGTATTACGTTATAACGTATAACGTTATATAGTATCACCATGTAACGTATAACGTTATATAGTATTACCATATAACGTATAACGTTATATAGTATTACGTTATAACGTATAACGTTATATAGTATTACGTTATAACGTATAACGTTATATAGTATCACCATGTAACGTATAACGTTATATAGTATTACGTTATAACGTATAACTTTATATAGTATTACGTTATAACGTATAACGTTATATAGTATTACCATATAACGTATAACGTTATATAGTATTACGTTATAACGTATAACGTTATATACTATTACGTTATAACGTATAACGTTATATAGTATCACCATATAACGTATAACGTTATATAGTATCACCATGTAACGTATAACGTTATATAGTATCACCATGTAACGTATAACGTTATATAATATTACGTTATAACGTATAACATTATATGGTATTACGTTATAACGTATAACGTTATATAGTATTACGTTATAACGTATAACGTTATATAGTATTACCATATCACGTATAACGTTATATAGTATTACGGTATAACGTATAACGTTATATAGTATTACGTTATAACGTATAACGTTATATAGTATTACGTTATAACGTATAACGTTATATAGTATTACGTTATAACGTATAACGTTATTTAGTATTACCATATAACGTATAACGTTATGTAGTATTACGTTATAACGTATAACGTTATATAGTATTACGTTATAACGTATAACGTTATATAGTATTACGTTATAACGTATAACGTTATATAGTATTACGTTATAACGTATAACGTTATATAGTATTACGTTATAACGTATAACGTTATATAGTATCACCATGTAACGTATAACGTTATATAGTATCACCATGTAACGTATAACGTTATATAGTATCACCATGTAACGTATAACGTTATATAGTATTACGTTATAACGTATAACGTTATATAGTATGACGTTATAACGTATAACGTTATATAGTATTACGTTATAACGTATAACGTTATATAGTATTACGTTATAACGTATAACGTTATTTAGTATTACCATATAACGTATAACGTTATATAGTATTACCATATAACGTATAACGTTATATAGTATTACGTTATAACATATAACGTTATATAGTATTACGTTATAACGTTATATAGTATCACCATGTAACGAATAACGTTATATAGTATTACGTTATAACGTATAACGTATAACGTTATATAGTATTACGTTATAACGTATAACGTTATATAGTATTACGTTATAACGTATAACGTTATATAGTATTACGTTATAACGTATAACGTTATTTAGTATTACCATATAACGTATAACGTTATATAGTATTACGTTATAACGTTATATAGTATTACGTTATAACGTATAACGTTATATAGTATTACGTTATAACGTATAACATTATATGGTATTACGTTATAACGTATAACGTTATATAGTATTACGTTATAACGTATAACGTTATATAGTATTACGTTATAACGTATAACGTTATATAGTATTACCATATCACGTATAACGTTATATAGTATTACCATATAACGTATAACGTTATATAGTATTACGTTATAACGTATAAAGTTATATAGTATTACGTTATGACGTATAACGTTATATAGTATTACGTTATAACGTATAACGTTATTTAGTATTATCATATAACGTATAACGTTATGTAGTATTACGTTATAACGTATAACGTTATATAGTATTACGTTATAACGTATAACGTTATGTAGTATTACGTTATAACGTATAACGTTATATACTATTACGTTATAACGTTATATAGTATCACCATGTAACGAATAACGTTATATAGTATTACGTTATAACGTATAACGTAGAACGTTATATAGTATTACGTTATAACGTATAACGTTATATAGTATTATTTTATAACGTATAACGTTATTTAGTATTACCATATAACGTATAACGTTATATAGTATTACGTTATAACGTTATATAGTATTACGTTATAACGTATAACATTATATGGTATTACGTTATAACGTATAACGTTATATAGTATTACGTTATAACGTATAACATTATATGGTATTACGTTATAACGTATAACGTTATATAGTATTACGTTATAACGTATTACGTTATATAGTATTAGGTTATAACGTTATATACTATTACGTTATAACGTTATATAGTATTACGTTATAACGTATAACGTTATATAGTATTACGTTATAACGTATAACGTTATATAGTATTAGGTTATAACGTTATATACTATTACGTTATAACGTTATATAGTATTACGTTATATCGTATAACGTTATATAGTATTACGTTATAACGGATAACGTTATATAGTATTACGTTATAACGTTATATAGTATTACGTTATAACGTATAACGTTATATAATATTACGTTATAACGTATAACATTATATAGTATTACGTTATAACGTATAACGTTATTTAGTATTACCATATAACGTATAACGTTATTTAGTATTACCATATAACGTATAACGTTATATAGTATTACGTTATAACGTTATATAGTATTAGGTTATAACGTATAACGTTATTTAGTATTACCATATAACGTATAACGTTATATAGTATTACGTTATAACGTTATATAGTATTACGTTATAACGTATAACATTATATGGTATTACGTTATAACGTATAACGTTATATAGTATTACGTTATAACGTATAACATTATATGGTATTACGTTATAACGTATAACGTTATATAGTATTACGTTATAACGTATAACGTTATATAGTATTAGGTTATAACGTTATATACTATTACGTTATAACGTTATATAGTATTACGTTATAACGTATAACGTTATATAGTATTACGTTATAACGTATAACGTTATATAGTATTAGGTTATAACGTTATATACTATTACGTTATAACGTTATATAGTATTACGTTATAACGTATAACGTTATATAGTATTACGTTATAACGGATAACGTTATATAGTATTACGTTATAACGTTATATAGTATTACGTTATAACGTTATATAGTATTACGTTATAACGTATAACGTTATATAATATTACGTTATAACGTATAACATTATATAGTATTACGTTATAACGTATAACGTTATTTAGTATTACCATATAACGTATAACGTTATTTAGTATTACCATATAACGTATAACGTTATATAGTATTACGTTATAACGTTATATAGTATTACGTTATAACGTATAACGTTATATAGTATTACGTTATAACGTATAACATTATATGGTATTACGTTATAACGTATAACGTTATATAGTATTACGTTATAACGTATAACGTTATATAGTATTACGTTATAACGTATAACGTTATATAGTATTACGTTATAACGTATAACATTATATGGTATTACGTTATAACGTATAACGTTATATAGTATTACGTTATAACGTATAACGTTATATAGTATTACGTTATAACGTATAACATTATATGGTATTACGTTATAACGTATAACGTTATATAGTATTACGTTATAACGTATAACGTTATATAGTATTAGGTTATAACGTTATATACTATTACGTTATAACGTTATATAGTATTACGTTATAACGTATAACGTTATATAGTATTACGTTATAACGTATAACGTTATATAGTATTAGGTTATAACGTTATATACTATTACGTTATAACGTTATATAGTATTACGTTATAACGTATAACGTTATATAGTATTACGTTATAACGGATAACGTTATATAGTATTACGTTATAACGTTATATAGTATTACGTTATAACGTTATATAGTATTACGTTATAACGTATAACGTTATATAATATTACGTTATAACGTATAACATTATATAGTATTACGTTATAACGTATAACGTTATTTAGTATTACCATATAACGTATAACGTTATTTAGTATTACCATATAACGTATAACGTTATATAGTATTACGTTATAACGTTATATAGTATTACGTTATAACGTATAACGTTATATAGTATTACGTTATAACGTATAACATTATATGGTATTACGTTATAACGTATAACGTTATATAGTATTACGTTATAACGTATAACGTTATATAGTATTACGTTATAACGTATAACGTTATATAGTATTACGTTATAACGTATAACATTATATGGTATTACGTTATAACGTATAACGTTATATAGTATTACGTTATAACGTATAACGTTATATAGTATTACGTTATAACGTATAACATTATATGGTATTACGTTATAACGTATAACGTTATATAGTATTACGTTATAACGTATAACGTTATATAGTATTACGTTATAACGTATAACATTATATGGTATTACGTTATAACGTATAACGTTATATAGTATTACGTTATAACGTATAACGTTATATAGTATTACGTTATAACGTATAACGTTATATAGTATTACCATATCACGTATAACGTTATATAGTATTACCATATAACGTATAACGTTATATAGTATTACGTTATAACGTATAAAGTTATATAGTATTACGTTATAACGTATAACGTTATATAGTATTACGTTATAACGTATAACGTTATTTAGTATTACCATATAACGTATAACTTTATGTAGTATTACGTTATAACGTATAACGTTATATAGTATTACGTTATAACGTATAACGTTATATAGTATTACGGTATAACGTATAACGTTATATACTATTACGTTATAACGTTATATAGTATCACCATGTAACGAATAACGTTATATAGTATTACGTTATAACGTATAACGTATAACGTTATATAGTATTACGTTATAACGTATAACGTTATATAGTATTAGGTTATAACGTATAACGTTATTTAGTATTACCATATAACGTATAACGTTATATAGTATTACGTTATAACGTTATATAGTATTACGTTATAACGTATAACATTATATGGTATTACGTTATAACGTATAACGTTATATAGTATTACGTTATAACGTATAACATTATATGGTATTACGTTATAACGTATAACGTTATATAGTATTACGTTATAACGTATAACGTTATATAGTATTAGGTTATAACGTTATATACTATTACGTTATAACGTTATATAGTATTACGTTATAACGTATAACGTTATATAGTATTACGTTATAACGTATAACATTATATGGTATTACGTTATAACGTATAACGTTATATAGTATTACGTTATAACGTATAACAATATATGGTATTACGTTATAACGTGTAACGTTATATAGTATTACGTTATAACGTATAACGTATAACGTTATATAGTATTACCATATCACGTATAACGTTATATAGTATTACGGTATAACGTATAACGTTATATACTATTACGTTATAACGTTATATAGTATCACCATGTAACGAATAACGTTATATAGTATTACGTTATAACGTATAACGTATAACGTTATATAGTATTACGTTATAACGTATAACGTTATATAGTATTACGTTATAACGTATAACGTTACATAGTATTACGCTATAACGGATAACGTTACATAGTATTACGTTATAACGGATAACGTTATATAGTATTACGTTATAACGTTATATACTATTACGTTATAACGTTATATAGTATTACGTTATAACGTATAACGTTATATAGTATTACGTTATAACGTATAACATTATATGGTATTACGTTATAACGTATAACGTTATATAGTATTACGTTATAACGTATAACAATATATGGTATTACGTTATAACGTGTAACGTTATATAGTATTACGTTATAACGTATAACGTTATATAGTATTACGTTATAACGTATAACGTTATATAGTATTACCATATAACGTATAACGTTTTATAGTATCACCATGTAACGTATAACGTTATATAGTATCACCATGTAACGTATAACGTTATATAGTATTACGTTATAACGTATAACGTTATATAGTATGACGATATAACGTATAACGTTATATAGTATTACCATATCACGTATAACGTTATATAGTATTACGGTATAACGTATAACGTTATATACTATTAGGTTATAACGTTATATAGTATCACCATGTAACGAATAACGTTATATAGTATTACGTTATAACGTATAACGTATAACGTTATATAGTATTACGTTATAACGTATAACGTTATATAGTATTACGTTATAACGTATAACGTTATATAGTATTACCATATAACGTATAACGTTATATAGTATTACGTTATAACGTATAACGTTATATACTATTACGTTATAACGTATAACGTTATATAGTATCACCATATAACGTATAACGTTATATAGTATCACCATGTAACGTATAACGTTATATAGTATCACCATGTAACGTATAACGTTATATAGTATTACGTTATAACGTATAACGTTATATAGTATGACGTTATAACGTATAACGTTATATAGTATTACCATATAACGTATAACGTTATATAGTATTACCATATAACGTATAACGTTATATAGTATTACGTTATAACGTATAACGTTATATAGTATTACGTTATAACGTATAACGTTATATAGTATTACGTTATAACGTATAACGTTATTTAGTATTACCATATAACGTATAACGTTATGTAGTATTACGTTATAACGTATAACGTTATATAGTATTACGTTATAACGTATAACGTTATATACTATTACGTTATAACGTATAACGTTATATAGTATCACCATATAACGTATAACGTTATATAGTGTCACCATGTAACGTATAACGTTATATAGTGTCACCATGTAACGTATAACGTTATATAATATTACGTTATAACGTATAACATTATATGGTATTACGTTATAACGTATAACGTTATATAGTATTACGTTATAACGTATAACGTTATATAGTATTACCATATCACGTATAACGTTATATAGTATTACGGTATAACGTATAACGTTATATAGTATTACGTTATAACGTATAACGTTATATAGTATTACGTTATAACGTATAACGTTATATAGTATTACGTTATAACGTATAACGTTATTTAGTATTACCATATAACGTATAACGTTATGTAGTATTACGTTATAACGTATAACGTTATATAGTATCACCATGTAACGTATAACGTTATATAGTATTACGTTATAACGTATAACGTTATATAGTATGACGTTATAACGTATAACGTTATATAGTATTACGTTATAACGTATAACGTTATATAGTATTACGTTATAACGTATAACGTTATTTAGTATTACCATATAACGTATAACGTTATATAGTATTACCATATAACGTATAACGTTATATAGTATTACGTTATAACATATAACGTTATATAGTATTACGTTATAACGTATAACGTTATATAGTATTACCATATAACGTATAACGTTATATAGTATTACGTTATAACGTATAACGTTATATAGTATTACGTTATAACGTATAACGTTATATAGTATTACGTTATAACGTATAACGTTATTTAGTATTACCATATAACGTATAACGTTATGTAGTATTACGTTATAACGTATAACGTTATATAGTATTACGTTATAACGTATAACGTTATATAGTATTACGTTATAACGTATAACGTTATATAGTATTACCATATAACGTATAACGTTATTTAGTATTACGTTATAACGTATAACGTTATATAGTATTACGTTATAACGTATAACGTTATATAGTATTACGTTATAACGTATAACGTTATTTAGTATTACCATATAACGTATAACGTTATGTAGTATTACGTTATAACGTATAACGTTATATAGTATTACGTTATAACGTATAACGTTATATAGTATTACGTTATAACGTATAACGTTATATAGTATTACCATATCACGTATAACGTTATATAGTATTACGGTATAACGTATAACGTTATATACTATTACGTTATAACGTTATATAGTATCACCATGTAACGAATAACGTTATATAGTATTACGTTATAACGTATAACGTATAACGTTATATAGTATTACGTTATAACGTATAACGTTATATAGTATTACGTTATAACGTATAACGTTATTTAGTATTACCATATAACGTATAACGTTATATAGTATTACGTTATAACGTTATATAGTATTACGTTATAACGTATAACGTTATATAGTATTACGTTATAACGTATAACATTATATGGTATTACGTTATAACGTATAACGTTATATAGTATTACGTTATAACGTATAACATTATATGGTATTACGTTATAACGTATAACTTTATATAGTATTACGTTATAACGTATAACGTTATATAGTATTACGTTATAACGTATAACGTATAACGTTACATAGTATTACGCTATAACGGATAACGTTACATAGTATTACGTTATAACGGATAACGTTATATAGTATTACGTTATAACGTTATATAGTATTACGTTATAACGTTATATAGTATTACGTTATAACGTTATATAGTATTACGTTATAACGTATAACGTTATATAATATTACGTTATAACGTATAACATTATATGGTATTACGTTATAACGTATAACGTTATATAGTATTACGTTCTAACGTATAACGTTATATAGTATTACCATATCACGTATAACGTTATATAGTATTACGGTATAACGTATAACGTTATATAGTATTACGTTATAACGTATAACGTTATATAGTATTACGTTATAACGTATAACGTTATTTAGTATTACCATATAACGTATAACGTTATGTAGTATTACGTTATAACGTATAACGTTATATAGTATTACGTTATAACGTATAACGTTATATAGTATTACGTTATAACGTATAACGTTATATAGTATTACCATATCACGTATAACGTTATATAGTATTATGGTATAACGTATAACGTTATATACTATTACGTTATAACGTTATATAGTATCACCTTGTAACGAATAACGTTATATAGTATTACGTTATAACGTATAACGTATAACGTTATATAGTATTACGTTATAACGTATAACATTATATGGTATTACGTTATAACGTATAACGTTATATAGTATTACGTTATAACGTATAACGTTATATAGTATTACGTTATAACGTATAACGTTATATAGTATTACCATATCACGTATAACGTTATATAGTATTACCATATAACGTATAACGTTATATAGTATTACGTTATAACGTATAAAGTTATATAGTATTACGTTATAACGTATAACGTTATATAGTATTACGTTATAACGTATAACGTTATTTAGTATTACGTTATAACGTATAACGTTATATAGTATCACCATGTAACGTATAACGTTATATAGTATTACGTTATAACGTATAACTTTATATAGTATTACGTTATAACGTATAACGTTATATAGTATTACCATATAACGTATAACGTTATATAGTATTACGTTATAACGTATAACGTTATATACTATTACGTTATAACGTATAACGTTATATAGTATCACCATATAACGTATAACGTTATATAGTATCACCATGTAACGTATAACGTTATATAGTATCACCATGTAACGTATAACGTTATATAATATTACGTTATAACGTATAACATTATATGGTATTACGTTATAACGTATAACGTTATATAGTATTACGTTATAACGTATAACGTTATATAGTATTACCATATCACGTATAACGTTATATAGTATTACGGTATAACGTATAACGTTATATAGTATTACGTTATAACGTATAACGTTATATAGTATTACGTTATAACGTATAACGTTATATAGTATTACGTTATAACGTATAACGTTATTTAGTATTACCATATAACGTATAACGTTATGTAGTATTACGTTATAACGTATAACGTTATATAGTATTACGTTATAACGTATAACGTTATATAGTATTACGTTATAACGTATAACGTTATATAGTATTACGTTATAACGTATAACGTTATATAGTATTACGTTATAACGTATAACGTTATATAGTATCACCATGTAACGTATAACGTTATATAGTATCACCATGTAACGTATAACGTTATATAGTATCACCATGTAACGTATAACGTTATATAGTATTACGTTATAACGTATAACGTTATATAGTATGACGTTATAACGTATAACGTTATATAGTATTACGTTATAACGTATAACGTTATATAGTATTACGTTATAACGTATAACGTTATTTAGTATTACCATATAACGTATAACGTTATATAGTATTACCATATAACGTATAACGTTATATAGTATTACGTTATAACATATAACGTTATATAGTATTACGTTATAACGTATAACGTTATATAGTATTACCATATAACGTATAACGTTATATAGTATTACGTTATAACGTATAACGTTATATAGTATTACGTTATAACGTATAACGTTATATAGTATTACGTTATAACGTATAACGTTATTTAGTATTACCATATAACGTATAACGTTATGTAGTATTACGTTATAACGTATAACGTTATATAGTATTACGTTATAACGTATAACGTTATATAGTATTACGTTATAACGTATAACGTTATATAGTATTACCATATAACGTATAACGTTATTTAGTATTACGTTATAACGTATAACGTTATATAGTATTACGTTATAACGTATAACGTTATATAGTATTACGTTATAACGTATAACGTTATTTAGTATTACCATATAACGTATAACGTTATGTAGTATTACGTTATAACGTATAACGTTATATAGTATTACGTTATAACGTATAACGTTATATAGTATTACGTTATAACGTATAACGTTATATAGTATTACCATATCACGTATAACGTTATATAGTATTACGGTATAACGTATAACGTTATATACTATTACGTTATAACGTTATATAGTATCACCATGTAACGAATAACGTTATATAGTATTACGTTACAACGTATAACGTATAACGTTATATAGTATTACGTTATAACGTATAACGTTATATAGTATTACGTTATAACGTATAACGTTATTTAGTATTACCATATAACGTATAACGTTATATAGTATTACGTTATAACGTTATATAGTATTACGTTATAACGTATAACGTTATATAGTATTACGTTATAACGTATAACATTATATGGTATTACGTTATAACGTATAACGTTATATAGTATTACGTTATAACGTATAACATTATATGGTATTACGTTATAACGTATAACTTTATATAGTATTACGTTATAACGTATAACGTTATATAGTATTACGTTATAACGTATAACGTATAACGTTACATAGTATTACGCTATAACGGATAACGTTACATAGTATTACGTTATAACGGATAACGTTATATAGTATTACGTTATAACGTTATATAGTATTACGTTATAACGTTATATAGTATTACGTTATAACGTTATATAGTATTACGTTATAACGTATAACGTTATATAATATTACGTTATAACGTATAACATTATATGGTATTACGTTATAACGTATAACGTTATATAGTATTACGTTCTAACGTATAACGTTATATAGTATTACCATATCACGTATAACGTTATATAGTATTACGGTATAACGTATAACGTTATATAGTATTACGTTATAACGTATAACGTTATATAGTATTACGTTATAACGTATAACGTTATTTAGTATTACCATATAACGTATAACGTTTTGTAGTATTACGTTATAACGTATAACGTTATATAGTATTACGTTATAACGTATAACGTTATATAGTATTACGTTATAACGTATAACGTTATATAGTATTACCATATCACGTATAACGTTATATAGTATTACCATATAACGTATAACGTTATATAGTATTACGTTATAACGTATAAAGTTATATAGTATTACGTTATAACGTATAACGTTATATAGTATTACGTTATAACGTATAACGTTATTTAGTATTACCATATAACGTATAACGTTATGTAGTATTACGTTATAACGTATAACGTTATATAGTATTACGTTATAACGTATAACGTTATGTAGTATTACGTTATAACGTATAACGTTATGTAGTATTACGTTATAACGTATAACGTTATATACTATTACGTTATAACGTTATATAGTATCACCATGTAACGAATAACGTTATATAATATTACGTTATAACGTATAACGTAGAACGTTATATAGTATTACGTTATAACGTATAACGTTATATAGTATTAGGTTATAACGTATAACGTTATTTAGTATTACCATATAACGTATAACGTTATATAGTATTACGTTATAACGTTATATAGTATTACGTTATAACGTATAACATTATATGGTATTACGTTATAACGTATAACGTTATATAGTATTACGTTATAACGTATAACATTATATGGTATTACGTTATAACGTATAACGTTATATAGTATTACGTTATAACGTATAACGTTATATAGTATTAGGTTATAACGTTATATACTATTACGTTATAACGTTATATAGTATTACGTTATAACGTATAACGTTATATAGTATTACGTTATAACGTATAACGTTATATAGTATTAGGTTATAACGTTATATACTATTACGTTATAACGTTATATAGTATTACGTTATAACGTATAACGTTATATAGTATTACGTTATAACGGATAACGTTATATAGTATTACGTTATAACGTTATATAGTATTACGTTATAACGTTATATAGTATTACGTTATAACGTATAACGTTATATAATATTACGTTATAACGTATAACATTATATAGTATTACGTTATAACGTATAACGTTATTTAGTATTACCATATAACGTATAACGTTATTTAGTATTACCATATAACGTATAACGTTATATAGTATTACGTTATAACGTTATATAGTATTACGTTATAACGTATAACGTTATATAGTATTACGTTATAACGTATAACATTATATGGTATTACGTTATAACGTATAACGTTATATAGTATTACGTTATAACGTATAACGTTATATAGTATTACGTTATAACGTATAACGTTATATAGTATTACGTTATAACGTATAACATTATATGGTATTACGTTATAACGTATAACGTTATATAGTATTACGTTATAACGTATAACGTTATATAGTATTACGTTATAACGTATAACATTATATGGTATTACGTTATAACGTATAACGTTATATAGTATTACGTTATAACGTATAACGTTATATAGTATTACGTTATAACGTATAACATTATATGGTATTACGTTATAACGTATAACGTTATATAGTATTACGTTATAACGAATAACGTTATATAGTATTACGTTATAACGTATAACGTATAACGTTATATAGTATTACGTTATAACGTATAACATTATATGGTATTACGTTATAACGTATAACGTTATATAGTATTACGTTATAACGTATAACGTTATATAGTATTACGTTATAACGTATAACGTTATATAGTATTACCATATCACGTATAACGTTATATAGTATTACCATATAACGTATAACGTTATATAGTATTACGTTATAACGTATAAAGTTATATAGTATTACGTTATAACGTATAACGTTATATAGTATTACGTTATAACGTATAACGTTATATAGTATTACGTTATAACGTATAACGTTATGTAGTATTACGTTATAACGTATAACGTTATATAGTATTACGTTATAACGTATAACGTTATGTAGTATTACGTTATAACGTATAACGTTATATACTATTACGTTATAACGTTATATAGTATCACCATGTAACGAATAACGTTATATAATATTACGTTATAACGTATAACGTAGAACGTTATATAGTATTACGTTATAACGTATAACGTTATATAGTATTAGGTTATAACGTATAACGTTATTTAGTATTACCATATAACGTATAACGTTATATAGTATTACGTTATAACGTTATATAGTATTACGTTATAACGTATAACATTATATGGTATTACGTTATAACGTATAACGTTATATAGTATTACGTTATAACGTATAACATTATATGGTATTACGTTATAACGTATAACGTTATATAGTATTACGTTATAACGTATAACGTTATATAGTATTAGGTTATAACTTTATATACTATTACGTTATAACGTTATATATTATTACGTTATAACGTATAACGTTATATAGTATTACGTTATAACGTATAACGTTATATAGTATTAGGTTATAACGTATAACGTTATTTAGTATTACCATATAACGTATAACGTTATATAGTATTACGTTATAACGTTATATAGTATTACGTTATAACGTATAACATTATATGGTATTACGTTATAACGTATAACGTTATATAGTATTACGTTATAACGTTATATAGTATTACGTTATAACGTATAACGTTATATAGTATTACGTTATAACGTATAACATTATATGGTATTACGTTATAACGTATAACGTTATATAGTATTACGTTATAACGTATAACGTTATATAGTATTACGTTATAACGTATAACGTTATATAGTATTACGTTATAACGTATAACATTATATGGTATTACGTTATAACGTATAACGTTATATAGTATTACGTTATAACGTATAACGTTATATAGTATTACGTTATAACGTATAACATTATATGGTATTACGTTATAACGTATAACGTTATATAGTATTACGTTATAACGTATAACGTTATATAGTATTACGTTATAACGTATAACATTATATGGTATTACGTTATAACGTATAACGTTATATAGTATTACGTTATAACGAATAACGTTATATAGTATTACGTTATAACGTATAACGTATAACGTTATATAGTATTACGTTATAACGTATAACATTATATGGTATTACGTTATAACGTATAACGTTATATAGTATTACGTTATAACGTATAACGTTATATAGTATTACGTTATAACGTATAACGTTATATAGTATTACCATATCACGTATAACGTTATATAGTATTACCATATAACGTATAACGTTATATAGTATTACGTTATAACGTATAAAGTTATATAGTATTACGTTATAACGTATAACGTTATATAGTATTACGTTATAACGTATAACGTTATTTAGTATTACCATATAACGTATAACGTTATGTAGTATTACGTTATAACGTATAACGTTATATAGTATTACGTTATAACGTATAACGTTATGTAGTATTACGTTATAACGTATAACGTTATATACTATTACGTTATAACGTTATATAGTATCACCATGTAACGAATAACGTTATATAATATTACGTTATAACGTATAACGTAGAACGTTATATAGTATTACGTTATAACGTATAACGTTATATAGTATTAGGTTATAACGTATAAC
>NW_027185205.1:0-19772 GCF_040668555.2 Bombus flavifrons
TATAACGTAATACTATATAAAGTTATACGTTATAACGTAATACTATATAACGTTATACGTTATAACGTAATACTATATAACGTTATACGTTATATGGTAATACTTTATAACGTTATACGTCATAACGTAATACTATATAATGTTATACGTTATAACGTAATACTATATAACGTTATACGTTATAACTTAATACTATATAACGTTATACGTTATAACGTAATACTATATAAAGTTAAACGTTATAACTTAATACTATATAACGTTATACGTTACATGGTGATACTATATATCGTTATAAGTTATAGCGTAATACTATATAATGTTATACGTTATAACGTAATACTATATAACGTTATACGTTATACCGTAATGCTATATAACGTTATACGTTATATGGTAATACTATATAACGTTAAACGTTATAACGTAATACTATATAACGTTATACGTGATATGGTAATACTATATAACGTTAAACGTTATAACGTAATACTATATAACGTTATACGTTATAACGTAATACTATATAACGTTATGCGTCATATCGTAATACTATATAACGTTATACGTCATAACGTAATACTATATAACGTTATACGTTATATGGTAATACTTTATAACGTTATACGTCATAACGTAATACTATATAATGTTATACGTCATAACGTAATACTATATAACGTTATACGTTATAACGTAATACTATATAACGTTATACGTTATTTGGTGATACTATATAACGTTATAACGTAATACTATATAACGTTATACGTTATAACGTAATAGTATATAACGTTATACGTCACAACGTAATACTATATAACGTTATACGTTATATGGTAATACTATATAACGTTATACGTTATAACGTAATACTACATAAAGTCATACGTTATAACGTAATACTATATAACGTCATACGTTATACCGTAATGCTATATAACGTTATACGTTATATGGTAATACTATATAACGTTAAACGTTATAACGTAATACTATATAACGTTATACGTTATATGGTAATACTATATAACGTTATACGTTATAACGTAATACTACATAAAGTTATACGTTATAACGTAATACTACATAAAGTTATACGTTATAACGTAATACTATATAACGTTATACGTTATATGGTGATACTATATAACGTTATAACGTAATACTATAAAACGTTATACGTTATAACATAATACTATATAACGTTATACGTTATATGGTAATACTATATAACGTTATACGTTATAACGTAATACTACATAAAGTTATACGTTATAACGTAATACTATATAACGTTATACGATATAACGTAATACTATATAACGTTATACGTTATATGGTGATACTATATAACGTTATAACGTAATACTACATAACGTTATACGTTATAACGTAATACTACATAACGTTATACGTTATAACGTAATACGACATAACGTTATACGTTATAATGTAATACTATATAACGTTATACGTTATAACGTAATACTATATAACGTTATACGATATAACGTAATACTATATAACGTTATACGTTATATGGTGATACTATATAACGTTATAACGTAATACTATATAATGTTATACGTTATAACGTAATACTATATAACGTTATACGTTATAACTTAATACTATATAACGTTATACGTTATAACGTAATACTATATAACGTTATACGTTATATGGTAATACTTTATAACGTTATACGTCATAACGTAATACTATATAATGTTATACGTTATAACGTAATACTATATAACGTTATACGTTATAACTTAATACTATATAACGTTATACGTTATAACGTAATACTATATAAAGTTAAACGTTATAACTTAATACTATATAACGTTATACGTTACATGGTGATACTATATATCGTTATAAGTTATAGCGTAATACTATATAATGTTATACGTTATAACGTAATACTATATAACGTTATACGTTATACCGTAATGCTATATAACGTTATACGTTATATGGTAATACTATATAACGTTAAACGTTATAACGTAATACTATATAACGTTATACGTGATATGGTAATACTATATAACGTTAAACGTTATAACGTAATACTATATAACGTTATACGTTATAACGTAATACTATATAACGTTATGCGTCATATCGTAATACTATATAACGTTATACGTCATAACGTAATACTATATAACGTTATACGTTATATGGTAATACTTTATAACGTTATACGTCATAACGTAATACTATATAATGTTATACGTTATAACGTAATACTATATAACGTTGTACGTTATATGGTGATACTATATAACGTTATAACGTAATACTATATAACGTTATACGTTATAACTTAATACTATATAACGTTATACGTTATAACGTAATACTATATAAAGTTATACGTTACATGGTGATACTATATAACGTTACACGTTATAACGTAATAGTAAATAACGTTATACGTTATATGCTAATACTATATAACGTTATACGTCATAACGTAATACTATATAACGTTATACGTTATACCGTAATGCTATATAACGTTATACGTTATATGGTAATACTATATAACGATAAACGTTATAACGTAATACTATATAACGTTATACGTTATAACGTAATACTATATAACGTTATACGTTATAACGTAATACTGTATAACGTTATACGTTATAACGTAATACTATATAGCGTTATACGTTACATGGTGATACTATATAACGTTATACGTCATAACGTAATAGTAAATAACGTTATACGTTATATGCTAATACTATATAACGTTATACGTCATAACGTAATACTATATAACGTTATACGTTATAACGTAATACTATATAACGTTATACGTTTTATGGTGATACTATATAACGTTATAACGTAATACTATATAACGTAATACGTTATAACTTAATACTATATAACGTTATACGTTATAACGTAATACTATATAAACTTATACGTTATAACTTAATACTATATAACGTTTAACGTTACATGGTGATACTATATACCGTTATACGTTATAGCGTAATACTATATAATGTTATACGTTATAACGTAATACTATATAACGTTATACGTCATAACGTAATACTATATAACGTTATACGTTATGACGTAATACTATATAACGTTATACGTTATATGGTGATACTATATAACGTTATAACGTAATACTATATAACGTTATACGTTATAACGTAATACTATATAACGTTATACGTCACAACGTAATACTATATAACGTTATACGTTATAACGTAATACTATATAACGTTATACGTAATAACTTAATACTATATAACGTTATACGTTATAACGTAATACTATATAAAGTTATACGTTACATGGTGATACTATATAACGTTACACGTTATAACGTAATAGTAAATAACGTTATACGTTATATGCTAATACTATATAACGTTATACGTCATAACGTAATACTATATAACGTTATACGTTATACCGTAATGCTATATAACGTTATACGTTATATGGTAATACTATATAACGATAAACGTTATAACGTAATACTATATAACGTTATACGTTATAACGTAATACTGTATAACGTTATACGTTATAACGTAATACTGTATAACGTTATACGTTATAACGTAATACTATATAGCGTTATACGTTACATGGTGATACTATATAACGTTATACGTCATAACGTAATAGTAAATAACGTTATACGTTATATGCTAATACTATATAACGTTATACGTCATAACGTAATACTATATAACGTTATACGTTATAACGTAATACTATATAACGTTATACGTTTTATGGTGATACTATATAACGTTATAACGTAATACTATATAACGTAATACGTTATAACTTAATACTATATAACGTTATACGTTATAACGTAATACTATATAAACTTATACGTTATAACTTAATACTATATAACGTTTAACGTTACATGGTGATACTATATACCTTTATACGTTATAGCGTAATACTATATAATGTTATACGTTATAACGTAATACTATATAACGTTATACGTCATAACGTAATACTATATAACGTTATACGTTATGACGTAATACTATATAACGTTATACGTTATATGGTGATACTATATAACGTTATAACGTAATACTATATAACGTTATACGTTATAACGTAATACTATATAACGTTATACGTCACAACGTAATACTATATAACGTTATACGTTATAACGTAATACTATATAACGTTATACGTTATATGGTAATACTATATAACGTTATACGTTATAACGTAATACTACATAAAGTTATACGTTATAACGTAATACTATATAAAGTTATACTTTATAACTTAATACTATATAACGTTTAACGTTACATGGTGATACTATATACCGTTATACGTTATAGCGTAATACTATATAATGTTATACGTTATAACGTAATACTATATAACGTTATACGTTATACCGTAATGCTATATAACGTTATACGTTATATGGTAATACTATATAACGTTAAACGTTATAACGTAATACTATATAACGTTATACGTTATATGGTAATACTATATAACGTTAAACGTTATAACGTAATACAATATAGCGTTATACGTTATAACGTAATACTATATAACGTTATGCGTCATATCGTAATACTATATAACGTTATACGTCATAACGTAATACTATATAACGTTATACGTTATAACGTAATACTATATAACGTTATACGTTATAACGTAATGCTATATAACGTTATACGTTATAACGTAATACTGTATAACGTTATACGTTATAACGTAATACTATATAACGTTATACGTTACATGGTGATACTATATATCGTTATACGTTATAGCGTAATACTATATAATGTTACACGTTATAACGTAATACTATATAACGTTGTACGTTATATGGTGATACTATATAACGTTATAACGTAATACTATATAACGTTATACGTTATAACTTAATACTATATAACGTTATTCGTTATAACGTAATACTATATAAAATTATACGTTATAACTTAATACTATATAACGTTATACGTTACATGGTGATACTATATATCGTTATACGTTATAGCTTAATACTATATAATGTTATACGTTATAACGTAATACTATATAACGTTATACGTTATACCGTAATGCTATATAACGTTATACGTTATATGGTAATACTATATAACGTTAAACGTTATAACGTAATACTATATAACGTTATACGTTATATTGTAATACTATATAACGTTATACGTTATAACGTAATACTATATAACGTAATACGTTACATGGTGATACTATATATCGTTATACGTTATAGCGTAATACTATATAATGTTATACGTTATAACGTAATACCATATAACGTTATACTTTATACCGTAATGCTATATAACGTTATACGTTATATGGTAATACTATATAACGTTAAACGTTATAACGTAATACTATATAACGTTATACGTTATAACGTAATGCTATATAACGTTATACGTTATAACGTAATACTGTATAACGTTATACGTTATAACGTAATACTATATAGCGTTATACGTTACATGGTGATACTATATAACGTTATACGTTATAACGTATTAGTAAATAACGTTATACGTTATATGGTAATACTATATAACGTAATACGTTATAACTTAATACTATATAACGTTATACGTTATAACGTAATACTACATAAAGTTATACGTTATAACGTAATACTATATAACGTTATACGTTATAACGTAATACTACATAAAGTTATACGTTATAACGTAATACTATATAACGTTATACGTTATATGGTGATACTATATAACGTTATAACGTAATACTATATAACGTTATACGTTATAACGTAATACTATATAACGTTATACGTTATATGGTAATACTATATAACGTTATACGTTATAACGTAATACTACATAAAGTTATACGTTATAACGTAATACTATATAACGTTATACGTTATAACGTAATACTGTATAACGTTATACGTTATAACGTAATACTATGTAACGTTATACGATATAACGTAATACTATATAACGTTATACGTTATATGGTGATACTATATAACGTTATAACGTAATACTATATAACGTTATACGTTATAACGTAATACTACATAACGTTATACGTTACAACGTAATACTACATAACGTTATACGTTGTAACGTAATACTATATAACGTTATACGTTATATGGTGATACTATATAACGTTATAACGTAATACTATATAACGTTATACGTTATAACGTAATACTATATAAAGTTATACGTTATAACGTAATACTATATAACGTTATACGTTATAACGTAATACTATATAACGTTATACGTTATATGGTAATACTTTATAACGTTATACGTCATAACGTAATACTATATAATGTTATACGTTATAACGTAATACTATATAACGTTATAACTTAATACTATATAACGTTATACGTTACATGGTGATACTATATATCGTTATAAGTTATAGCGTAATACTATATAATGTTATACGTTATAACGTAATACTATATAACGTTATACGTTATACCGTAATGCTATATAACGTTATACGTTATATGGTAATACTATATAACGTTAAACGTTATAACGTAATACTATATAACGTTATACGTGATATGGTAATACTATATAACGTTAAACGTTATAACGTAATACTATATAACGTTATACGTTATAACGTAATACTATATAACGTTATGCGTCATATCGTAATACTATATAACGTTATACGTCATAACGTAATACTATATAACGTTATACGTTATATGGTAATACTTTATAACGTTATACGTCATAACGTAATACTATATAATGTTATACGTCATAACGTAATACTATATAACGTTATACGTTATAACGTAATACTATATAACGTTATACGTTATTTGGTGATACTATATAACGTTATAACGTAATACTATATAACGTTATACGTTATAACGTAATAGTATATAACGTTATACGTCACAACGTAATACTATATAACGTTATACGTTATATGGTAATACTATATAACGTTATACGTTATAACGTAATACTACATAAAGTCATACGTTATAACGTAATACTATATAACGTCATACGTTATACCGTAATGCTATATAACGTTATACGTTATATGGTAATACTATATAACGTTAAACGTTATAACGTAATACTATATAACGTTATACGTTATATGGTAATACTATATAACGTTATACGTTATAACGTAATACTACATAAAGTTATACGTTATAACGTAATACTACATAAAGTTATACGTTATAACGTAATACTATATAACGTTATACGTTATATGGTGATACTATATAACGTTATAACGTAATACTATAAAACGTTATACGTTATAACATAATACTATATAACGTTATACGTTATATGGTAATACTATATAACGTTATACGTTATAACGTAATACTACATAAAGTTATACGTTATAACGTAATACTATATAACGTTATACGATATAACGTAATACTATATAACGTTATACGTTATATGGTGATACTATATAACGTTATAACGTAATACTACATAACGTTATACGTTATAACGTAATACTACATAACGTTATACGTTATAACGTAATACTACATAACGTTATACGTTATAATGTAATACTATATAACGTTATACGTTATAACGTAATACTATATAACGTTATACGATATAACGTAATACTATATAACGTTATACGTTATATGGTGATACTATATAACGTTATAACGTAATACTATATAACGTTATACGTTATAACGTAATACTATATAAAGTTATACGTTATAACGTAATACTATATAACGTTATACGTTATAACGTAATACTATATAACGTTATACGTTATATGGTAATACTTTATAACGTTATACGTCATAACGTAATACTATATAATGTTATACGTTATAACGTAATACTATATAACGTTATACGTTATAACTTAATACTATATAACGTTATACGTTATAACGTAATACTATATAAAGTTAAACGTTATAACTTAATACTATATAATGTTATACGTTATAACGTAATACTATATAACGTTATACGTTATACCGTAATGCTATATAACGTTATACGTTATATGGTAATACTATATAACGTTATAACGTAATACTATATAACGTTATACGTTATATGGTAATACTTTATAACGTTATACGTCATAACGTAATACTATATAATGTTATACGTCATAACGTAATACTATATAACGTTATACGTTATAACGTAATACTATATAACGTTATACGTTATTTGGTGATACTATATAACCTTATAACGTAATACTATATAACGTTATACGTTATAACGTAATAGTATATAACGTTATACGTCACAACGTAATACTATATAACGTTATACGTTATATGGTAATACTATATAACGTTATACGTTATAACGTAATACTACATAAAGTCATACGTTATAACGTAATACTATATAACGTCATACGTTATACCGTAATGCTATATAACGTTATACGTTATATGGTAATACTATATAACGTTAAACGTTATAACGTAATACTATATAACGTTATACGTTATATGGTAATACTATATAACGTTATACGTTATAACGTAATACTACATAAAGTTATACGTTATAACGTAATACTACATAAAGTTATACGTTATAACGTAATACTATATAACGTTATACGTTATATGGTGATACTATATAACGTTATAACGTAATACTATAAAACGTTATACGTTATAACATAATACTATATAACGTTATACGTTATATGGTAATACTATATAACGTTATACGTTATAACGTAATACTACATAAAGTTATACGTTATAACGTAATACTATATAACGTTATACGATATAACGTAATACTATATAACGTTATACGTTATATGGTGATACTATATAACGTTATAACGTAATACTACATAACGTTATACGTTATAACGTAATACTACATAACGTTATACGTTATAACGTAATACTACATAACGTTATACGTTATAATGTAATACTATATAACGTTATACGTTATAACGTAATACTATATAACGTTATACGATATAACGTAATACTATATAACGTTATACGTTATATGGTGATACTATATAACGTTATAACGTAATACTATATAACGTTATACGTTATAACGTAATACTATATAAAGTTATACGTTATAACGTAATACTATATAACGTTATACGTTATAACGTAATACTATATAACGTTATACGTTATACCGTAATGCTATATAACGTTATACGTTATATGGTAATACTATATAACGTTAAACGTTATAACGTAATACTATATAATGTTATACGTTATAACTTAATACTATATAACGTTATACGTTATACCGTAATGCTATATAACGTTATACGTTATATGGTAATACTATATAACGTTAAACGTTATAACGTAATACTATATAACGTTATACGTTATATGGTAATACTATATAACGTTAAACGTTATAACGTAATACAATATAGCGTTATACGTTATAACGTAATACTATATAACGTTATGCGTCATATCGTAATACTATATAACGTTATACGTCATAACGTAATACTATATAACGTTATACGATATAACGTAATACTATATAACGTTATACGTTATAACGTAATGCTATATAAGGTTATACGTTATAACGTAATACTATATAAAGTTAAACGTTATAACTTAATACTATATAACGTTATACGTTACAAGGTGATACTATATATCGTTATACGTTATAGCGTAATACTATATAATGTTATACGTTATAACGTAATACTATATAACGTTATACGTTATACCGTAATGCTATATAACGTTATACGTTATATGGTAATACTATATAACGTTAAACGTTATAACGTAATACTATATAACGTTATACGTTATATGGTAATACTATATAACGTTAAACGTTATAACGTAATACAATATAGCGTTATACGTTATAACGTAATACTATATAACGTTATGCGTCATATCGTAATACTATATAACGTTATACGTCATAACGTAATACTATATAACGTTATACGTTATAACGTAATACTATATAACGTTATACGTTATAACGTAATGCTATATAACGTTATACGTTATAACGTAATACTGTATAACGTTATACGTTATAACGTAATACTATATAACGTTATACGTTACATGGTGATACTATATATCGTTATACGTTATAGCGTAATACTATATAATGTTACACGTTATAACGTAATACTATATAACGTTGTACGTTATATGGTGATACTATATAACGTTATAACGTAATACTATATAACGTTATACGTTATAACTTAATACTATATAACGTTATTCGTTATAACGTAATACTATATAAAATTATACGTTATAACTTAATACTATATAACGTTATACGTTACATGGTGATACTATATATCGTTATACGTTATAGCTTAATACTATATAATGTTATACGTTATAACGTAATACTATATAACGTTATACGTTATACCGTAATGCTATATAACGTTATACGTTATATGGTAATACTATATAACGTTAAACGTTATAACGTAATACTATATAACGTTATACGTTATATTGTAATACTATATAACGTTATACGTTATAACGTAATACTATATAACGTAATACGTTACATGGTGATACTATATATCGTTATACGTTATAGCGTAATACTATATAATGTTATACGTTATAACGTAATACCATATAACGTTATACTTTATACCGTAATGCTATATAACGTTATACGTTATATGGTAATACTATATAACGTTAAACGTTATAACGTAATACTATATAACGTTATACGTTATAACGTAATGCTATATAACGTTATACGTTATAACGTAATACTGTATAACGTTATACGTTATAACGTAATACTATATAGCGTTATACGTTACATGGTGATACTATATAACGTTATACGTTATAACGTAATAGTAAATAACGTTATACGTTATATGGTAATACTATATAACGTTATACGTCATAACGTAATACTATATAACGTTATACGTTATAACGTAATACTATATAACGTTATACGTTATATGGTGATACTATATAACGTTATAACGTAATACTATATAACGTAATACGTTATAACTTAATACTATATAACGTTATACGTTATAACGTAATACTATATAAAGTTATACGTTATAACGTAATACTATATAACGTTATACGTTATAACGTAATACTATATAACGTTATACGTTATATGGTAATACTTTATAACGTTATACGTCATAACGTAATACTATATAATGTTATACGTTATAACGTAATACTATATAACGTTATAACTTAATACTATATAACGTTATACGTGATATGGTAATACTATATAACGTTAAACGTTATAACGTAATACTATATAACGTTATACGTTATAACGTAATACTATATAACGTTATGCGTCATATCGTAATACTATATAACGTTATACGTCATAACGTAATACTATATAACGTTATACGTTATATGGTAATACTTTATAACGTTATACGTCATAACGTAATACTATATAATGTTATACGTCATAACGTAATACTATATAACGTTATACGTTATAACGTAATACTATATAACGTTATACGTTATTTGGTGATACTATATAACGTTATAAAGTAATACTATATAACGTTATACGTTATAACGTAATAGTATATAACGTTATACGTCACAACGTAATACTATATAACGTTATACGTTATATGGTAATACTATATAACGTTATACGTTATAACGTAATACTACATAAAGTCATACGTTATAACGTAATACTATATAACGTCATACGTTATACCGTAATGCTATATAACGTTATACGTTATATGGTAATACTATATAACGTTAAACGTTATAACGTAATACTATATAACGTTATACGTTATATGGTAATACTATATAACGTTATACGTTATAACGTAATACTACATAAAGTTATACGTTATAACGTAATACTACATAAAGTTATACGTTATAACGTAATACTATATAACGTTATACGTTATATGGTGATACTATATAACGTTATAACGTAATACTATAAAACGTTATACGTTATAACATAATACTATATAACGTTATACGTTATATGGTAATACTATATAACGTTATACGTTATAACGTAATACTACATAAAGTTATACGTTATAACGTAATACTATATAACGTTATACGATATAACGTAATACTATATAACGTTATACGTTATATGGTGATACTATATAACGTTATAACGTAATACTACATAACGTTATACGTTATAACGTAATACTACATAACGTTATACGTTATAACGTAATACTACATAACGTTATACGTTATAATGTAATACTATATAACGTTATACGTTATAACGTAATACTATATAACGTTATACGATATAACGTAATACTATATAACGTTATACGTTATATGGTGATACTATATAACGTTATAACGTAATACTATATAACGTTATACGTTATAACGTAATACTATATAAAGTTATACGTTATAACGTAATACTATATAACGTTATACGTTATAACGTAATACTATATAACGTTATACGTTATATGGTAATACTTTATAACGTTATACGTCATAACGTAATACTATATAATGTTATACGTTATAACGTAATACTATATAACGTTATACGTTATACCGTAATGCTATATAACGTTATACGTTATATGGTAATACTATATAACGTTAAACGTTATAACGTAATACTATATAACGTTATACGTGATATGGTAATACTATATAACGTTAAACGTTATAACGTAATACTATATAACGTTATACGTTATAACGTAATACTATATAACGTTATGCGTCATATCGTAATACTATATAACGTTATACGTCATAACGTAATACTATATAACGTTATACGTTATATGGTAATACTTTATAACGTTATACGTCATAACGTAATACTATATAATGTTATACGTTATAACGTAATACTATATAACGTTGTACGTTATATGGTGATACTATATAACGTTATAACGTAATACTATATAACGTTATACGTTATAACTTAATACTATATAACGTTATACGTTATAACGTAATACTATATAAAGTTATACGTTACATGGTGATACTATATAACGTTACACGTTATAACGTAATAGTAAATAACGTTATACGTTATATGCTAATACTATATAACGTTATACGTCATAACGTAATACTATATAACGTTATACGTTATACCGTAATGCTATATAACGTTATACGTTATATGGTAATACTATATAACGATAAACGTTATAACGTAATACTATATAACGTTATACGTTATAACGTAATACTATATAACGTTATACGTTATAACGTAATACTGTATAACGTTATACGTTATAACGTAATACTATATAGCGTTATACGTTACATGGTGATACTATATAACGTTATACGTCATAACGTAATAGTAAATAACGTTATACGTTATATGCTAATACTATATAACGTTATACGTCATAACGTAATACTATATAACGTTATACGTTATAACGTAATACTATATAACGTTATACGTTTTATGGTGATACTATATAACGTTATAACGTAATACTATATAACGTAATACGTTATAACTTAATACTATATAACGTTATACGTTATAACGTAATACTATATAAACTTATACGTTATAACTTAATACTATATAACGTTTAACGTTACATGGTGATACTATATACCGTTATACGTTATAGCGTAATACTATATAATGTTATACGTTATAACGTAATACTATATAACGTTATACGTCATAACGTAATACTATATAACGTTATACGTTATGACGTAATACTATATAACGTTATACGTTATATGGTGATACTATATAACGTTATAACGTAATACTATATAACGTTATACGTTATAACGTAATACTATATAACGTTATACGTCACAACGTAATACTATATAACGTTATACGTTACAACGTAATACTATATAACGTTATACGTTATGTGGTAATACTATATAACGTTATACGTTATAACGTAATACTACATAAAGTTATACGTTATAACGTAATACTATATAAAGTTATACTTTATAACTTAATACTATATAACGTTTAACGTTACATGGTGATACTATATACCGTTATACGTTATAGCGTAATACTATATAATGTTATACGTTATAACGTAATACTATATAACGTTATACGTCATAACGTAATACTATATAACGTTATACGTTATAACGTAATACTATATAACGTTATACGTTATATGGTGATACTATATAACGTTATAACGTAATACTATATAACGTTATACGTTATAACGTAATACTATATAACGTTATACGTCATAACGTAATACTATATAACGTTATACGTCACAACGTAAAACTGTATAACGTTATACGTTATAACGTAATACTATATAACGTTATACGTCACAACGTAATACTATATAACGTTATACGTTATAACGTAATACTATATAACGTTATACGTTATATGGTAATACTATATAACGTTATACGTTATAGCGTAATACTATATAATGTTATACGTTATAACGTAATACTATATAACGTTATACGTTATATGGTAATACTATATAACGTTATACGTTATAACGTAATACTAGATAAAGTTATACGTTACAACGTAACACTACATAACGTTATACGTTATAACGTAATACTATATAACGTTATACGTTATATGGTAATACTATATAACGTTATACGTTATAACGTAATACTACATAAAGTTATACGTTATAACGTAATACTACATAAAGTTATACGTTATAACGTAATACTACATAAAGTTATACGTTATAACGTAATACTATATAACGTTATACGTTATATGGTGATACTATATAACGTTATAACGTAATACTATATAACGTTATACGTTATAACGTAATACTATATAACGTTATACGTCACAACGTAATACTATATAACGTTATACGTTATAACGTAATACTATATAACGTTATACGTTATATGGTAATACTATATAACGTTATACGTTATAGCGTAATACTATATAATGTTATACGTTATAACGTAATACTATATAACGTTATACGTTATATGGTAATACTATATAACGTTATACGTTATAACGTAATACTATATAACGTTATACGTTATATGGTAATACTATATAACGTTATACGTTATAACGTAATACTACATAAAGTTATACGTTATAACGTAATACTATATAACGTTATACGTTATAACGTAATACTACATAAAGTTATACGTTATAACGTAATACTATATAACGTTATACGTTATAACGTAATACTGTATAACGTTATACGTTATAACGTAATACTATGTAACGTTATACGATATAACGTAATACTATATAACGTTATACGTTATATGGTGATACTATATAACGTTATAACGTAATACTATATAACGTTATACGTTATAACGTAATACTACATAACGTTATACGTTACAACGTAATACTACATAACGTTATACGTTATAACGTAATACTATATAACGTTATACGTTATATGGTAATACTTTATAACGTTATACGTCATAACGTAATACTATATAATGTTATACGTTATAACGTAATACTATATAACGTTGTACGTTATATGGTGATACTATATAACGTTATAACGTAATACTATATAACGTTATACGTTATAACTTAATACCACATAACGTTATACGTTATAACGTAATACTATATAATGTTAAACGTTATAACGTAATACTATATAACGTTATACGTTATAACGTAATACTATATAACGTTATGCGTCATAACGTAATACTATATAACGTTATACGTCATAACGTAATACTATATAACGTTATACGTTATAACGTAATACTATATAACGTTATACGTTACATGGTGATACTATATAACGTTATACGTTATAACGTAATACTATAAAATGTTATACGGTATAACGTAATACTGTATAACGTTATATGTTATAACGTAATACTATATAACGTTATACGTTATAACGTAATACTATATAACGTTATACGTTATAACGTAATACTATATAAAGTTATACGTTATAACGTAATACTATATAACGTTATACGTTATAACGTAATACTGTATAACGTTATACGTTATAATGTAATACTATATAACGTTATACGTTATAACGTAATACTATATAACGTTATACGTTATAACGTAATACTATATAACGTTATACGTTATAACGTAATACTATATAACGTTATACGTTATAACGTAATACTATATAACGTTATACGTTATAACGTAATACTATATAAAGTTATACGTTATAACTTAATACTATATAACGTTATACGTTACATGGTGATACTATATATCGTTATACGTTATAGCATAATACTCTATAATGTTATACGTTATAACGTAATACTATATAACGTTATACGTTATATGGTGATACTATATAACGTTATAACGTAATACTATATAACGTTATACGTTATAACGTAATACTATATAACGTTATACGTCATAACGTAATACTATATAACGTTATACGTCACAACGTAAAACTGTATAACGTTATACGTTATAACGTAATACTATATAACGTTATACGTCACAACGTAATACTATATAAGGTTATACGTTATAACGTAATACTATATAACGTTATACGTTATATGGTAATACTATATAACGTTATACGTTATAACGTAATACTACATAAAGTTATACGTTACAACGTAATACTACATAACGTTATACGTTATAACGTAATACTATATAACGTTATACGTTATATGGTAATACTATATAACGTTATACGTTATAACGTAATACTACATAAAGTTATACGTTATAACGTAATACTACATAAAGTTATACGTTATAACGTAATACTACATAAAGTTATACGTTATAACGTAATACTATATAACGTTATACGTTATATGGTGATACTATATAACGTTATAACGTAATACTATAAAACGTTATACGTTATAACTTAATACTATATAACGTTATACGTTATAACGTAATACTATATAACGTTATACGTTACAACGTAATACTATATAACGTTATACGTTATATGGTAATACTATATAACGTTATACGTTATAACGTAATACTACATAAAGTTATACGTTATAACGTAATACTATATAAAGTTATACTTTATAACTTAATACTATATAACGTTTAACGTTACATGGTGATACTATATACCGTTATACGTTATAGCGTAATACTATATAATGTTATACGTTATAACGTAATACTATATAACGTTATACGTCATAACGTAATACTATATAACGTTATACGTTATAACGTAATACTATATAACGTTATACGTTATATGGTGATACTATATAACGTTATAACGTAATACTATATAACGTTATACGTTATAACGTAATACTATATAACGTTATACGTCATAACGTAATACTATATTACGTTATACGTCACAACGTAAAACTGTATAACGTTATACGTTATAACGTAATACTATATAACGTTATACGTCACAACGTAATACTATATAACGTTATACGTTATAACGTAATACTATATAACGTTATACGTTATATGGTAATACTATATAACGTTATACGTTATAGCGTAATACTATATAATGTTATACGTTATAACGTAATACTATATAACGTTATACGTTATATGGTAATACTATATAACGTTATACGTTATAACGTAATACTAGATAAAGTTATACGTTACAACGTAACACTACATAACGTTATACGTTATAACGTAATACTATATAACGTTATACGTTATATGGTAATACTATATAACGTTATACGTTATAACGTAATACTACATAAAGTTATACGTTATAACGTAATACTACATAAAGTTATACGTTATAACGTAATACTACATAAAGTTATACGTTATAACGTAATACTATATAACGTTATACGTTATATGGTGATACTATATAACGTTATAACGTAATACTATATAACGTTATACGTTATAACGTAATACTATATAACGTTATACGTCACAACGTAATACTATATAACGTTATACGTTATAACGTAATACTATATAACGTTATACGTTATATGGTAATACTATATAACGTTATACGTTATAGCGTAATACTATATAATGTTATACGTTATAACGTAATACTATATAACGTTATACGTTATATGGTAATACTATATAACGTTATACGTTATAACGTAATACTACATAAAGTTATACGTTATAACGTAATACTATATAACGTTATACGTTATAACGTAATACTACATAAAGTTATACGTTATAACGTAATACTATATAACGTTATACGTTATAACGTAATACTGTATAACGTTATACGTTATAACGTAATACTATGTAACGTTATACGATATAACGTAATACTATATAACGTTATACGTTATATGGTGATACTATATAACGTTATAACGTAATACTATATAACGTTATACGTTATAACGTAATACTACATAACGTTATACGTTACAACGTAATACTACATAACGTTATACGTTATAACGTAATACTATATAACGTTATACGTTATATGGTAATACTTTATAACGTTATACGTCATAACGTAATACTATATAATGTTATACGTTATAACGTAATACTATATAACGTTGTACGTTATATGGTGATACTATATAACGTTATAACGTAATACTATATAACGTTATACGTTATAACTTAATACCACATAACGTTATACGTTATAACGTAATACTATATAATGTTAAACGTTATAACGTAATACTATATAACGTTATACGTTATAACGTAATACTATATAACGTTATGCGTCATAACGTAATACTATATAACGTTATACGTCATAACGTAATACTATATAACGTTATACGTTATAACGTAATACTATATAACGTTATACGTTACATGGTGATACTATATAACGTTATACGTTATAACGTAATACTATAAAATGTTATACGGTATAACGTAATACTATATAACGTTATATGTTATAACGTAATACTATATAACGTTATACGTTATAACGTAATACTATATAACGTTATACGTTATAACGTAATACTATATAAAGTTATACGTTATAACGTAATACTATATAACGTTATACGTTATAACGTAATACTGTATAACGTTATACGTTATAATGTAATACTATATAACGTTATACGTTATAACGTAATACTATATAACGTTATACGTTATAACGTAATACTATATAACGTTATACGTTATAACGTAATACTATATAACGTTATACGTTATAACGTAATACTATATAACGTTATACGTTATAACGTAATACTATATAAAGTTATACGTTATAACTTAATACTATATAACGTTATACGTTACATGGTGATACTATATATCGTTATACGTTATAGCATAATACTCTATAATGTTATACGTTATAACGTAATACTATATAACGTTATACGTTATATGGTGATACTATATAACGTTATAACGTAATACTATATAACGTTATACGTTATAACGTAATACTATATAACGTTATACGTCATAACGTAATACTATATAACGTTATACGTCACAACGTTAAACTGTATAACGTTATACGTTATAACGTAATACTATATAACGTTATACGTCACAACGTAATACTATATAAGGTTATACGTTATAACGTAATACTATATAACGTTATACGTTATATGGTAATACTATATAACGTTATACGTTATAACGTAATACTACATAAAGTTATACGTTACAACGTAATACTACATAACGTTATACGTTATAACGTAT
>NW_027185206.1:0-19754 GCF_040668555.2 Bombus flavifrons
AGACTATATAATGTTATACGTTATAACGTAATACTATATAACGTTATACGTTATATGGTAATACTATATAACGTTATACGTTATAACATAATTCTATATAACGTTATACGTTATAGCGTATTACTATATAACGTTATACGTCATAACGTAATACTATATAACGTTATACGTTATATGGTAATACTATATAACGTTAGACGTTATAACGTAATACTATATAACGTAATACTATATAACGTTATACTATATAACGTTATACGTTATACGGTAATACTATATAACGTTCTACGTTATAACGTAATACTATATAACGTTAGACGTTATAACGTAATACTATATAACGTTATACGTTATATGGTAATACTATATAACGTTATACGTTATAACATAATACTATATAACGTTATACGTTATATGGTAAGACTATATAATGTTATACGTTATAACGTAATACTATATAACGTTATACGTGATGTGGTAATACTATATAACGTTATACGTTATATGGTAACACTCTATAACGTTATGCGTTATAACGCATTACTATATAACGTTATACGTTATATGGTAACACTCTATAACGTTATGCGTTATAACGCATTACTATATAACGTTATACGTTATAACGCATTACTATATAACGTTATACGTCATAACGTAATACTATATAACGTTATACGTTACAACGCATTACTATATAACGTTATACGTTATAACGTAATACTATATAACGTTATACGTTATACGGTAATACTATATAACGTTATACGTTATATGGTAATACTATATAACGTTATACGTTATATGGTAATACTATATAACGTTATACGTTATACGGTAATACTATATAACGTTATACGTTATACGGTAATACTATATAACGTTATACGTCATAACGTAATACTATATAACGTTAGACGTTATAACGTATTACTATATAACGTTATACGTAATAACGTAATACTATAATACGTTATACGTTATATGGTAACACTCTATAACGTTATACGTTATAACGTAATACTGTATAACGTTATACGTTATAACGTAATACTATATAACGTTAGACGTTATAACGTATTACTATATAACGTTATACGTTATATGGTAATACTATATAACGTTATACGTTATATGGTAACACTCTATAACGTTATGCGTTATAACGCATTACTATATAACGTTATACGTTATAACGCATTACTATATAACGTTATACGTCATAACGTAATACTATATAACGTTATACGTTATAACGCATTACTATATAACGTTATACGTTATAACGTAATACTATATAACGTTATACGTTATACGGTAATACTATATAACGTTATACGTTATATGGTGATACTATATAACGTTATACGTTATATGGTAATACTATATAACGTTATACGTTATACGGTAATACTATATAACGTTATACGTTATACGGTAATACTATATAACGTTATACGTCATAACGTAATACTATATAACGTTATACGTTATATGGTAATACTATATAACGTTATACGTTATAACGTAATACTATATAACGTTATACGTTATATGGTAATACTATATAACGTAATACGTTATAACGTACTACTATATAACGTTATACGTTATAACGTAATACTATATAACGTTATACGTTATATGGTAATACTATATAACGTTATACGGTATAACATAATACTATATAACGTTATACGTTATAACGTAATACTATATAACGTTATACGTTATACGGTAATACCTTATAACGTTATACGTTATATGGTAATACTATATAACGTTATACGTTATATGGTAATACTATATAACGTTATACGGTATAACATAATACTATATAACGTTATACGTTATAACGTATTACTATATAACGTTATACGTCATAACGTAATACTATATAACGTTATACGTTATAATGCATTACTATATAACGTTATACGTTATAACGTAATACTATATAACGTTATACGTTATACGGTAATACTATATAACGTTATACGTCATAACGTAATACTATATAACGTTATACGTTATATGGTAATACTATATAACGTTATACGTTATAACGTAATACTATATAACGTTATACGTTATATGGTAATACTATATAACGTTATACGTTATAACGTAATACTATATAACGTTATACGTTATAACGTAATACTATATCACGTTATACGTTATAACGTATTACTATATAACGTTATACGTTATACGGTAATACTATATAACGTTATACGTTATACGGTAATACTATATAACGTTATACGTTATATGGTAATTCTATATAACGTTATACGTTATAACGTAATACTATATAACGTTATACGTTATACGGTAATACTATATAACGTTGTACGTTATATGGTAATACTATATAACGTTATACGTTATAACGTAATACTATATAACGTTATACGTTATAACGTAATACTATATAACGTAATACGTTATAACGTACTACTATATAACGTTATACGTTATAACGTAATACTATATAACGTTATACGTTATAACGTAATACTATATCACGTGATACGTTATAACGTATTACTATATAACGTTATACGTTATACGGTAATACTATATAACGTTATACGTTATACGGTAATACTATATAATGTTATACGTTATACGGTAATACTATATAACGTTATACGTTATAACGTAATAATATATAACGTTATGCGTTATATGGTAATACTATATAACGTTATACGGTATAACATAATACTATATAACGTTATACATTATAACGTATTACTATATAACGTTATACGTTATACGGTAATACTATATAACGTAATACTATATAACGTTAGACGTTATAACGTAATACTATATAACGTAATACTATATAACGTAATACTATATAACGTTATACGTTATATGGTAATACTATATAGCGTTATACGTTATATGGTAATACTATATAACGTTATACGTTATAACGTAATACTATATAACGTTATACGTTATATGGTAATACTATATAACGTTATACGTTATATGGTAATACTATATAACGTAATACTATATAACGTAATACTATATAACGTTATACGTTATATGGTAATACTATATAGCGTTATACGTTATATGGTAATACTATATAACGTTATACGTTACAACGTATTACTATATAACGTTATACGTTATATGGTAATACAATATAACGTTATACGTTATACGGTAATACTTCATAACGTAATACTATATAACGTTATACGTTATAACGTAATACTATATAACGTTATACGTTATACGGTAATACTATATAACGTTATACGTTATACGGTAATACTATATAAGGTTATACGTTATATGGTAATACTATATAACGTTATACGTTATAACATAATTCTATATAACGTTATACGTTATAGCGTATTACTATATAACGTTATACGTCATAACGTAATACTATATAACGTTATACGTTATATGGTAATACTATATAACGTTAGACGTTATAACGTAATACTATATAACGTAATACTATATAACGTTATACTATATAACGTTATACGTTATACGGTAATACTATATAACGTTCTACGTTATAACGTAATACTATATAACGTTAGACGTTATAACGTAATACTATATAACGTAATACTATATAACGTAATACTATATAACGTTATACGTTATATGGTAATACTATATAGCGTTATACGTTATATGGTAATACTATATAACGTTATACGTTATAACGTAATACTATATAACGTTATACGTTATATGGTAATACTATATAACGTTATACGTTATATGGTAATACTATATAACGTAATACTATATAACGTAATACTATATAACGTTATACGTTTTATGGTAATACTATATAACGTTATACGTTATATGGTAACACTATATAACGTTATACGTTATAACGTATTACTATATAACGTTATACGTTATATGGTAATACAATATAACGTTATACGTTATATGGTAATACTACATAACGTAATACTATATAACGTTATACGTTATAACGTAATACTATATAACGTTATACGTTATAACGTAATACTATATAACGTTATACGTTATAACGTATTACTATATAACGTTATACGTTATACGGTAATACTATATAACGTTCTACGTTATAACGTAATACTATATAACGTTATACTTTATACGGTAATACTATATAACGTTATACGTTATAACGTAATAATATATAACGTTATACGTTATATGGTAATACTACATAACGTAATACTATATAACGTTATACGATATATGGTAATACTATATAACGTTATACGTTATAACATAATTCTATATAACGTTATACGTTATAGCGTATTACTATATAACGTTTTACGTTATACGGTAATACTATATAACGTTATACATTATATGGTAATACTATATAACGTTATACGTCATAACGTAATACTATATAACGTTATACGTTATATGGTACTACTATATAACGTTATGCGTTATACGGTAATACTATATAACGTTATACGTTATAACGTAATACTATATAACGTTATACGTTATAACGTATTACTATATAACGTTATACGTTATAACATAATTCTATATAACGTAATACTATATAGCGTTATACGTTATACGGTAATACTATATAACGTTAGACGTTATAACGTAATACTATATAACGTAATACTATATAACGTTATACGTTATATGGTAATACTATATAACGTTATACGTTATATGCTAATACTATATAACGTTATACGGTATAACATAATACTATATAACGTTATACGTTATAACGTAATACTATATAACGTTATACGTTATACGGTATAACATAATACTATATAACGTTATACGTTATACGGTAATACCTTATAACGTTATACGTTATATGGTAATACTATATAACGTTATACGTTGTATGGTAATACTATATAACGTTATACGGTATAACATAATACTATATAACGTTATACGTTATAACGTATTACTATATAACGTTATACGTCATAACGCAATACTATATAACGTTATACGTTATAACGCATTACTATATAACGTTATACGTTATAACGTAATACTATATAACGTTATACGTTATACGGTAATACTATATAACGTTATACGTCATAACGTAATACTATATAACGTTATACTATATAACGTTATACGTTATATGGTAATACTATATAACGTTATACGTTATATGGTAATACTATATAACGTTATACGTTATATGGTAATACTATATAACGTTATACGGTATAACATAATACTATATAACGTTATACGTTATAACGTATTACTATATAACGTTATACGTTATATGGTAATACTATATAACGTAATACTATATAACGTTAGACGTTATAACGTAATACTATATAACGTAATACTATATAACGTTATACGTTTTAACGTATTACTATATAACGTTATACGTTATATGGTAATACTACATAACGTAATACTATATAACGTTAGACGTTATAACGTAATACTATATAACGTTAGACGTTATAACGTAATACTATATAACGTTATACGTTATATGGTAATACTATATAGCGTTATACGTTATATGGTAATACTATATACCGTTATACGTTATAACGTAATACTATATAACGTTATACGTTATATGGTAATACTATATAACGTAATACTATATAACGTTAGACGTTATAACGTAATACTATATAACGTTATACGTTATACGGTAATACTATATAACGTTATACGGTATAACATAATACTATATAACGTTATACGTTATAACGTATTACTATATAACGTTATACGTTATATGGTAACACTCTATGACGTTATACGTTATAACGTAATTCTATATAACGTTATACGTTAGAACGTATTACTATATAACGTTATACGTAATAACGTAATACTATAAAACGTTATACGTTATATGGTAACACTCTATAACGTTATGCGTTATAACGCATTACTATATAACGTTATACGTTATAACGCATTACTATATAACGTTTCACGTCATAACGTAATACTATATAACGTTATACGTTATAACGCATTACTATATAACGTTATACGTTATATGGTAATACAATATAACGTTATACGTTATATGGTAATACTACATAACGTAATACTATATAACGTTATACGTTATAACGTAATACTATATAACGTTATACGTTATAACGTATTACTATATAACGTTATACGATATACGGTAATACTATATAACGTTCTACGTTATAACGTAATACTATATAACGTTATACGTTATATGGTAATACTATATAACGTTATACGTTATAACATAATACTATATAACGTTATACGTTATATGGTAAGACTATATAATGTTATACGTTATAACGTAATACTATATAACGTTATACGTGATGTGGTAATACTATATAACGTTATACGTTATATGGTAACACTCTATAACGTTATGCGTTATAACGCATTACTATATAACGTTATACGTTATATGGTAACACTCTATAACGTTATGCGTTATAACGCATTACTATATAACGTTATACGTTATAACGCATTACTATATAACGTTATACGTCATAACGTAATACTATATAACGTTATACGTTACAACGCATTACTATATAACGTTATACGTTATAACGTAATACTATATAACGTTATACGTTATACGGTAATACTATATAACGTTATACGTTATATGGTAATACTATATAACGTTATACGTTATATGGTAATACTATATAACGTTATACGTTATACGGTAATACTATATAACGTTATACGTTATACGGTAATACTATATAACGTTATACGTCATAACGTAATACTATATAACGTTAGACGTTATAACGTATTACTATATAACGTTATACGTAATAACGTAATACTATAATACGTTATACGTTATATGGTAACACTCTATAACGTTATACGTTATAACGTAATACTGTATAACGTTATACGTTATAACGTAATACTATATAACGTTAGACGTTATAACGTATTACTATATAACGTTATACGTTATATGGTAATACTATATAACGTTATACGTTATATGGTAACACTCTATAACGTTATGCGTTATAACGCATTACTATATAACGTTATACGTTATAACGCATTACTATATAACGTTATACGTCATAACGTAATACTATATAACGTTATACGTTATAACGCATTACTATATAACGTTATACGTTATAACGTAATACTATATAACGTTATACGTTATACGGTAATACTATATAACGTTATACGTTATATGGTGATACTATATAACGTTATACGTTATATGGTAATACTATATAACGTTATACGTTATACGGTAATACTATATAACGTTATACGTTATACGGTAATACTATATAACGTTATACGTCATAACGTAATACTATATAACGTTATACGTTATATGGTAATACTATATAACGTTATACGTTATAACGTAATACTATATAACGTTATACGTTATATGGTAATACTATATAACGTAATACGTTATAACGTACTACTATATAACGTTATACGTTATAACGTAATACTATATAACGTTATACGTTATATGGTAATACTATATAACGTTATACGGTATAACATAATACTATATAACGTTATACGTTATAACGTAATACTATATAACGTTATACGTTATACGGTAATACCTTATAACGTTATACGTTATATGGTAATACTATATAACGTTATACGTTATAACGTAATACTATATAACGTTATACGTTATATGGTAATACTATATAACGTTATACGTTATACGGTAATACTATATAACGTTATACGTTATATGGTGATACTATATAACGTTATACGTTATATGGTAATACTATATAACGTTATACGTTATACGGTAATACTATATAACGTTATACGTTATACGGTAATACTATATAACGTTATACGTCATAACGTAATACTATATAACGTTATACGTTATATGGTAATACTATATAACGTTATACGGTATAACATAATACTATATAACGTTATACGTTATAACGTATTACTATATAACGTTATACGTCATAACGTAATACTATATAACGTTATACGTTATAATGCATTACTATATAACGTTATACGTTATAACGTAATACTATATAACGTTATACGTTATACGGTAATACTATATAACGTTATACGTCATAACGTAATACTATATAACGTTATACGTTATATGGTAATACTATATAACGTTATACGTTATAACGTAATACTATATAACGTTATACGTTATATGGTAATACTATATAACGTTATACGTTATAACGTAATACTATATAACGTTATACGTTATATGGTAATACTATATAACGTTATACGTTATAACGTAATACTATATAACGTTATACGTTATATGGTAATACTATATAACGTTATACGTTATAACGTAATACTATATAACGTTATACGTTATATGGTAATACTATATAACGTTATACGTTATATGGTAACACTATATAACGTTATACGTTATAACGTATTACTATATAACGTTATACGTTATATGGTAATACAATATAAAGTTATACGTTATATGGTAATACTACATAACGTAATACTATATAACGTTATACGTTATAACGTATTACTATATAACGTTATACGTTATACGGTAATACTATATAACGTTCTACGTTATAACGTAATACTATATAACGTTATACGTTATAACATAATTCTATATAACGTAATACTATATAACGTTATACGTTATACGGTAATACTATATAACGTTAGACGTTACAACGTAATACTATATAACGTAATACGTTATAACGTACTACTATATAACGTAATACGTTATAACGTACTACTATATAACGTTATACGTTATAACGTAATACTATATAACGTAATACTATATAACGTTAGACGTTATAACGTAATACTATATAACGTTATACGTTATATGGTAATACTATATAACGTTATACGTTATAACATAATTCTATATAACGTAATACTATATAACGTTATACGTTATACGGTAATACTATATAACGTTAGACGTTATAACGTAATACTATATAACGTAATACGTTATAACGTACTACTATATAACGTAATACGTTATAACGTACTACTATATAACGTTATACGTTATAACGTAATACTATATAACGTAATACTATATAACGTTAGACGTTATAACGTAATACTATATAACGTTATACGTTATATGGTAATACTATATAACGTTATACGTTATAACATAATTCTATATAACGTAATACTATATAACGTTATACGTTATACGGTAATACTATATAACGTTAGACGTTATAACGTAATACTATATAACGTAATACGTTATAACGTACTACTATATAACGTAATACGTTATAACGTACTACTATATAACGTTATACGTTATAACGTAATACTATATAACGTAATACTATATAACGTTAGACGTTATAACGTAATACTATATAACGTTATACGTTATATGGTAATACTATATAACGTTATACGTTATATGGTAATACTATATAACGTTATACGTTATATGGTAATACTATATAACGTTATACGTTATACGGTAATACTATATAACGTTATACGGTATAACATAATACTATATAACGTTATACGTTATAACGTATTACTATATAACGTTATACGTTATATGGTAATACTATATAACGTAATACTATATAACGTTATACTATATAACGTTATACGTTATAACGTATTACTATATAACGTTATACGTTATATGGTAATACTATATAACGTAATACTATATAACGTAATACTATATAACGTTATACGGTATAACATAATACTATATAACGTTATACGTTATAACGTAATACTGTATAACGTTATACGTTATACGGTAATACCTTATAACGTTATACGTTATATGGTAATACTATATAACGTTATACGTCATAACGTAATACTATATAACGTTATACGTTATATGGTAATACTATATAACGTTATACGTCATAACGTAATACTATATAACGTTATACGTTATATGGTAATACTATATCCCGTTATACGTTATAACGTAATACTATATAACGTTATACGTTATATGGTAATACTATATAACGTAATACTATATAACGTTAGACGTTATAATGTAATACTATATAACGTTATACGTTATATGGTAATACTATATAACGTTATACGTTATATGGTAATACTATATAACGTTATACGTTATAACGTATTACTATATAACGTTATACGTTATACGGTAATACTATATAACGTTATACGGTATAACATAATACTATATAACGTTATACGTTATAACGTATTACTATATAACGTTATACGTTATATGGTAACACTCTATAACGTTATACGTTATACGGTAATACTATATAACGTTATACGGTATAACATAATACTATATAACGTTATACGTTATAACGTATTACTATATAACGTTATACGTTATATGGTAATACTATATAACGTTATACGTTATAACGTAATACTATATAACGTTATACGTTATACGGTAATACTATATAACGTTAGACGTTATAACGTAATACTATATAACGTAATACTATATAACGTTATACGTTATATGGTAATACTATATAACGTTATACGTTATAACGTAATACTATATAACGTAATACGTTATAACGTACTACTATATAACGTAATACGTTATAACGTACTACTATATAACGTTATACGTTATAACGTAATACTGTATAACGTAATACTATATAACGTTAGACGTTATAACGTAATACTATATAACGTTATACGTTATATGGTAATACTATATAACGTTATACGTTATATGGTAATACTATATAACGTTATACGTTATAACGTATTACTATATAACGTTATACGTTATACGGTAATACTATATAACGTTATACGGTATAACATAATACTATATAACGTTATACGTTATAACGTATTACTATATAACGTTATACGTTATATGGTAATACTATATAACGTTATACGTTATAACGTAATACTATATAACGTTATACGTTATATGGTAATCCTATATAACGTTATACGTTATATGGTAACACTATATAACGTTATACGTTATAACGTATTACTATATAACGTTATACGTTATATGGTAATACAATATAACGTTATACGTTATATGGTAATACTACATAACGTAATACTATATAACGTTATACGTTATAACGTAATACTATATAACGTTATACGTAATAACGTAATACTATAATACGTTATACGTTATAACGTAATACTATATAACGTTAGACGTTATAACGTATTACTATATAACGTTATACGTTATATGGTAATACTATATAACGTTATACGTTATATGGTAACACTCTATAACGTTATGCGTTATAACGCATTACTATATAACGTTATACGTTATAACGCATTACTATATAACGTTATACGTCATAACGTAATACTATATAACGTTATACGTTATAACGCATTACTATATAACGTTATACGTTATAACGTAATACTATATAACGTTATACGTTATACGGTAATACTATATAACGTTATACGTTATATGGTGATACTATATAACGTTATACGTTATATGGTAATACTATATAACGTTATACGTTATACGGTAATACTATATAACGTTATACGTTATACGGTAATACTATATAACGTTATACGTCATAACGTAATACTATATAACGTTATACGTTATATGGTAATACTATATAACGTTATACGTTATAACGTAATACTATATAACGTTATACGTTATATGGTAATACTATATAACGTAATACGTTATAACGTACTACTATATAACGTTATACGTTATAACGTAATACTATATAACGTTATACGTTATATGGTAATACTATATAACGTTATACGGTATAACATAATACTATATAACGTTATACGTTATAACGTAATACTATATAACGTTATACGTTATACGGTAATACCTTATAACGTTATACGTTATATGGTAATACTATATAACGTTATACGTTATATGGTAATACTATATAACGTTATACGGTATAACATAATACTATATAACGTTATACGTTATAACGTATTACTATATAACGTTATACGTCATAACGTAATACTATATAACGTTATACGTTATAACGTATTACTATATAACGTTATACGTTATAACGTAATACTATATAACGTTATACGTTATACGGTAATACTATATAACGTTATACGTCATAACGTAATACTATATAACGTTATACGTTATACGGTAATACTATATAACGTTATACGTTATAACGTAATACTATATAACGTTATACGTTATATGGTAATACTATATAACGTTATACGTTATAACGTAATACTATATAACGTTATACGTTATATGGTAATACTATATAACGTTATACGTTATATGGTAACACTATATAACGTTATACGTTATAACGTATTACTATATAACGTTATACGTTATATGGTAATACAATATAAAGTTATACGTTATATGGTAATACTACATAACGTAATACTATATAACGTTATACGTTATAACGTATTACTATATAACGTTATACGTTATACGGTAATACTATATAACGTTCTACGTTATAACGTAATACTATATAACGTTATACGTTATATGGTAATACTATATAACGTTATACGTTATAACATAATACTATATAACGTTATACGTTATATGGTAAGACTATATAATGTTATACGTTATAACGTAATACTATATAACGTTATACGTTATATGGTAATACTATATAACGTTATACGTTATAACATAATTCTATATAACGTAATACTATATAACGTTATACGTTATACGGTAATACTATATAACGTTAGACGTTACAACGTAATACTATATAACGTAATACGTTATAACGTACTACTATATAACGTAATACGTTATAACGTACTACTATATAACGTTATACGTTATAACGTAATACTATATAACGTAATACTATATAACGTTAGACGTTATAACGTAATACTATATAACGTTATACGTATATGGTAATACTATATAACGTTATACGTTATAACATAATTCTATATAACGTAATACTATATAACGTTATACGTTATACGGTAATACTATATAACGTTAGACGTTATAACGTAATACTATATAACGTAATACGTTATAACGTACTACTATATAACGTAATACGTTATAACGTACTACTATATAACGTTATACGTTATAACGTAATACTATATAACGTAATACTATATAACGTTAGACGTTATAACGTTATACTATATAACGTTATACGTTATATGGTAATACTATATAACGTTATACGTTATAACATAATTCTATATAACGTAATACTATATAACGTTATACGTTATACGGTAATACTATATAACGTTAGACGTTATAACGTAATACTATATAACGTAATACCTTATAACGTACTACTATATAACGTAATACGTTATAACGTACTACTATATAACGTTATACGTTATAACGTAATACTATATAACGTAATACTATATAACGTTAGACATTATAACGTAATACTATATAACGTTATACGTTATATGGTAATACTATATAACGTTATACGTTATATGGTAATACTATATAACGTTATACGTTATATGGTAATACTATATAACGTTATACGTTATACGGTAATACTATATAACGTTATACGGTATAACATAATACTATATAACGTTATACGTTATAACGTATTACTATATAACGTTATACGTTATATGGTAATACTATATAACGTAATACTATATAACGTTAGACGTTATAGCGTAATACTATATAACGTTATACTATATAACGTTATACGTTATAACGTATTACTATATAACGTTATACGTTATATGGTAATACTATATAACGTAATACTATATAACGTAATACTATATAACGTTATACGGTATAACATAATACTATATAACGTTATACGTTATAACGTAATACTGTATAACGTTATACGTTATACGGTAATACCTTATAACGTTATACGTTATATGGTAATACTATATAACGTTATACGTCATAACGTAATACTATATAACGTTATACGTTATATGGTAATACTATATCCCGTTATACGTTATAACGTAATACTATATAACGTTATACGTTATATGGTAATACTATATAACGTAATACTATATAACGTTAGACGTTATAATGTAATACTATATAACGTTATACGTTATATGGTAATACTATATAACGTTATACGTTATATGGTAATACTATATAACGTTATACGTTATAACGTATTACTATATAACGTTATACGTTATACGGTAATACTATATAACGTTATACGGTATAACATAATACTATATAACGTTATACGTTATAACGTATTACTATATAACGTTATACGTTATATGGTAACACTCTATAACGTTATACGTTATAACGTAATTCTATATAACGTTATACGTTATAACGTATTACTATATAACGTTATACGTAATAACGTAATACTACAAAACGTTATACGTTATATGGTAATACTATATAACGTTATACGTTATAACGTAATACTATATAACGTTATACGTTATATGGTAATACTATATAACGTTATACGTTATAACGTAATACTATATAACGTTATACGTTATATGGTAAGACTATATAATGTTATACGTTATAACGTAATACTATATAACGTTATACGTTATAACGTATTACTATATAACGTTATACGTTATACGGTAATACTATATAACGTTATACGGTATAACATAATACTATATAACGTTATACGTTATAACGTATTACTATATAACGTTATACGTTATATGGTAATACTATATAACGTTATACGTTATAACGTAATACTATATAACGTTATACGTTATACGGTAATACTATATAACGTTAGACGTTATAACGTAATACTATATAACGTAATACTATATAACGTTATACGTTATATGGTAATACTATATAACGTTATACGTTATAACGTAATACTATATAACGTAATACGTTATAACGTACTACTATATAACGTAATACGTTATAACGTACTACTATATAACGTTATACGTTATAACGTAATACTGTATAACGTAATACTATATAACGTTAGACGTTATAACGTAATACTATATAACGTTATACGTTATATGGTAATACTATATAACGTTATACGTTATATGGTAATACTATATAACGTTATACGTTATAACGTATTACTATATAACGTTATACGTTATACGGTAATACTATATAACGTTATACGGTATAACATAATACTATATAACGTTATACGTTATAACGTATTACTATATAACGTTATACGTTATATGGTAATACTATATAACGTTATACGTTATACGTAATACTATATAACGTTATACGTTATATGGTAATCCTATATAACGTTATACGTTATATGGTAAAACTATATAACGTTATACGTTATAACGTATTACTATATAACGTTATACGTTATATGGTAATACAATATAACGTTATACGTTATATGGTAATACTACATAACGTAATACTATATAACGTTATACGTTATAACGTAATACTATATAACGTTATACGTTATAACGTATTACTATATAACGTTATACGTTATACGGTAATACTATATAACGTTCTACGTTATAACGTAATACTATATAACGTTATACTTTATATGGTAATACTATATAACGTTATACGTTATAACATAATACTATATAACGTTATACGTTATATGGTAAGACTATATAATGTTATACGTTATAACGTAATACTATATAACGTTATACGTTATATGGTAATACTATATAACGTTATACGTTATAACATAATTCTATATAACGTAATACTATATAACGTTATACGTTATACGGTAATACTATATAACGTTAGACGTTATAACGTAATACTATATAACGTAATACTATATAACGTTATACGTTATACGGTAATACTATATAACGTTGGACGTTATAACGTAATACTATATAACGTAATACTATATAACGTTATACGTTATATGGTAATACTATATAACGTTATACGTTATAACGTAATACTATATAACGTAATACGTTATAACGTACTACTATATAACGTAATACGTTATAACGTACTACTATATAACGTTATACGTTATAACGTAATACTATATAACGTAATACTATATAACGTTAGACGTTATAACGTAATACTATATAACGTTATACGTTATATGGTAATACTATATAACGTTATACGTTATATGGTAATACTATATAACGTTATACGTTATATGGTAATACTATATAACGTTATACGTTATATGGTAATACTATATAACGTTATACGTTATACGGTAATACTATATACGTTATACGGTATAACATAATACTATATAACGTTATACGTTATAACGTATTACTATATAACGTTATACGTTATATGGTAATACTATATAACGTAATACTATATAACGTTAGACGTTATAGCGTAATACTATATAACGTAATACTATATAACGTTATACGTTATAACGTATTACTATATAACGTTATACGTTATATGGTAATACTATATAACGTAATACTATATAACGTAATACTATATAACGTTATACGTTATAACGTAATACTATATAACGTTATACGTTATATGGTAATACTATATAACGTTATACGGTATAACATAATACTATATAACGTTATACGTTATAACGTAATACTATATAACGTTATACGTTATACGGTAATACCTTATAACGTTATACGTTATATGGTAATACTATATAACGTTATACGTTATATGGTAATACTATATAACGTTATACGGTATAACATAATACTATATAACGTTATACGTTATAACGTATTACTATATAACGTTATACGTCATAACGTAATACTATATAACGTTATACGTTATAACGTATTACTATATAACGTTATACGTTATAACGTAATACTATATAACGTTATACGTTATACGGTAATACTATATAACGTTATACGTCATAACGTAATACTATATAACGTTATACGTTATACGGTAATACTATATAACGTTATACGTTATAACGTAATACTATATAACGTTATACGTTATATGGTAATACTATATAACGTTATACGTTATAACGTAATACTATATAACGTTATACGTTATATGGTAATACTATATAACGTTATACGTTATATGGTAACACTATATAACGTTATACGTTATAACGTATTACTATATAACGTTATACGTTATATGGTAATACAATATAAAGTTATACGTTATATGGTAATACTACATAACGTAATACTATATAACGTTATACGTTATAACGTATTACTATATAACGTTATACGTTATACGGTAATACTATATAACGTTCTACGTTATAACGTAATACTATATAACGTTATACGTTATATGGTAATACTATATAACGTTATACGTTATAACATAATACTATATAACGTTTATACGTTATATGGTAAGACTATATAATGTTATACGTTATAACGTAATACTATATAACGTTATACGTTATATGGTAATACTATATAACGTTATACGTTATAACATAATTCTATATAACGTAATACTATATAACGTTATACGTTATACGGTAATACTATATAACGTTAGACGTTACAACGTAATACTATATAACGTAATACGTTATAACGTACTACTATATAACGTAATACGTTATAACGTACTACTATATAACGTTATACGTTATAACGTAATACTATATAACGTAATACTATATAACGTTAGACGTTATAACGTAATACTATATAACGTTATACGTTATATGGTAATACTATATAACGTTATACGTTATAACATAATTCTATATAACGTAATACTATATAACGTTATACGTTATACGGTAATACTATATAACGTTAGACGTTATAACGTAATACTATATAACGTAATACGTTATAACGTACTACTATATAACGTAATACGTTATAACGTACTACTATATAACGTTATACGTTATAACGTAATACTATATAACGTAATACTATATAACGTTAGACGTTATAACGTTATACTATATAACGTTATACGTTATATGGTAATACTATATAACGTTATACGTTATAACATAATTCTATATAACGTAATACTATATAACGTTATACGTTATACGGTAATACTATATAACGTTAGACGTTATAACGTAATACTATATAACGTAATACCTTATAACGTACTACTATATAACGTAATACGTTATAACGTACTACTATATAACGTTATACGTTATAACGTAATACTATATAACGTAATACTATATAACGTTAGACATTATAACGTAATACTATATAACGTTATACGTTATATGGTAATACTATATAACGTTATACGTTATATGGTAATACTATATAACGTTATACGTTATATGGTAATACTATATAACGTTATACGTTATACGGTAATACTATATAACGTTATACGGTATAACATAATACTATATAACGTTATACGTTATAACGTATTACTATATAACGTTATACGTTATATGGTAATACTATATAACGTAATACTATATAACGTTAGACGTTATAGCGTAATACTATATAACGTTATACTATATAACGTTATACGTTATAACGTATTACTATATAACGTTATACGTTATATGGTAATACTATATAACGTAATACTATATAACGTAATACTATATAACGTTATACGGTATAACATAATACTATATAACGTTATACGTTATAACGTAATACTGTATAACGTTATACGTTATACGGTAATACCTTATAACGTTATACGTTATATGGTAATACTATATAACGTTATACGTCATAACGTAATACTATATAACGTTATACGTTATATGGTAATACTATATCCCGTTATACGTTATAACGTAATACTATATAACGTTATACGTTATATGGTAATACTATATAACGTAATACTATATAACGTTAGACGTTATAATGTAATACTATATAACGTTATACGTTATATGGTAATACTATATAACGTTATACGTTATATGGTAATACTATATAACGTTATACGTTATAACGTATTACTATATAACGTTATACGTTATACGGTAATACTATATAACGTTATACGGTATAACATAATACTATATAACGTTATACGTTATAACGTATTACTATATAACGTTATACGTTATATGGTAACACTCTATAACGTTATACGTTATAACGTAATTCTATATAACGTTATACGTTATAACGTATTACTATATAACGTTATACGTAATAACGTAATACTACAAAACGTTATACGTTATATGGTAATACTATATAACGTTATACGTTATAACGTAATACTATATAACGTTATACGTTATATGGTAATACTATATAACGTTATACGTTATAACGTAATACTATATAACGTTATACGTTATATGGTAAGACTATATAATGTTATACGTTATAACGTAATACTATATAACGTTATACGTTATAACGTATTACTATATAACGTTATACGTTATACGGTAATACTATAACGTTATACGGTATAACATAATACTATATAACGTTATACGTTATAACGTATTACTATATAACGTTATACGTTATATGGTAATACTATATAACGTTATACGTTATAACGTAATACTATATAACGTTATACGTTATACGGTAATACTATATAACGTTAGACGTTATAACGTAATACTATATAACGTAATACTATATAACGTTATACGTTATATGGTAATACTATATAACGTTATACGTTATAACGTAATACTATATAACGTAATACGTTATAACGTACTACTATATAACGTAATACGTTATAACGTACTACTATATAACGTTATACGTATAAC
>NW_027185207.1:0-19655 GCF_040668555.2 Bombus flavifrons
GTTATAACGTATAACGTTATATAGTATTACGGTATAACGTATAACGTTACATAGTATTACGTTATAACGGATAACGTTACATAGTATTACGTTATAACGGATAACGTTATATAGTATTACGTTATAACGTATAACGTTATATAGTATTACGGTATAACGTATAACGTTATATACTATTACGTTATAACGTTATATAGTATCACCATGTAACGTATAACGTTATATAGTATTACGTTATAACGTATAACATTATATGGTATTACGTTATAACGTATAACGTTATATAGTATTACGTTATAACGTATAACGTTATATAGTATTACCATATCACGTATAACGTTATATAGTATTACGGTATAACGTATAACGTTATATACGATTACGTTATAACGTTATATAGTATCACCATGTAACGTATAACGTTATATAGTAATACGTTATAACGTATAACGTTATATAGTATTACGTTATAACGTATAACGTATAACGTTATATAGTATTACGTTATAACGTATAACGTTATATAGTATTACGTTATAAAGTATAACGTTATATAGTATTACGTTATAACGTATAACGTTATTTGGTATTACCATATAACGTATAACGTTATATAGTATTACGTTATAACGTATAACGTTATATACTATTACGTTATAACGTATAACGTTATATAGTATTACGTTATAACGTATAACGTTATATAGTATTACGTTATAACGTTATATAGTATTACGTTATATCGTTATATAGTATTACGTTATAACGTATAACGTTATATAGTATTACGTTATAAGGTATAACGTTATATAGTATTACGTTATAAGGTATAACGTTACATAGTATTACGTTATAACGTATAACGTTATATAGTATTACGTTATAAGGTATAACATTATATGGTATTACGTTATAACGTATAAAGTTATATAGTATTACGTTATAACGTATAACATTATATGGTATTACGTTATAACGTATTTCGTTATATAGTATTACGTTGTAACGTATAACTTTATATAGTATTACGTTATAACGTTTAACGTTATATAGTATTACCATATCACGTATAACGTTATATAGTATTACGGTATAACGTATAACGTTATATACTATTACGTTATAACGTTATATAGTATCACCATGTAACGTATAACGTTATATAGTATTACGTTATAACGTATAACGTTATATAGTATCACCATGTAACGTATAACGTTATATAGTATCACCATGTAACGTATAACGTTATATAGTATCACCATGTAACGTATATCTTTATATAGTATTACTTTATAACGTATAACGTTATATAGTATTACTTTATAACGTATAACGTTATATAGTATTACGTTATGACGTATAACGTTATATAGTATTACCATATAACGTATCACGTTATATAGTATTACGTTATAACGTTATATAGTATCACCATATAACGTATAACGTTATATAGTATTACGTTATAACGTATGACGTTATATAGTGTTACGTTATAACCTATAACGTTATATAGTATTACGTTATAACGTATAACGTTATATAGTATTACGTTATAACGTATAACGTTATATAGTATTACGTTATAACGTATAACATTATATGGTATTACGTTATAACGTATAACGTTATATAGTATTACGTTATAACGTATAACATTATATGGTATTACGTTATAACGTATAACGTTATATAGTATTACGTTATAACGTATTCCGTTATATAGTATTACGTTATAACGTATAACGTTATATAGTATTACGTTATAAGGTATAACGTTACATAGTATTACGTTATAACGGATAACGTTATATAGTATTACGTTATAACGTATAACGTTATATAGTATTACGGTATAACGTATAACGTTATATACTATTACGTTATAACGTTATATAGTATCACCATGTAACGTATAACGTTATATAGTATTACGTTATAACGTATAACGTTATATAGTATTACGTTATAACGTATAACGTATAACATTATATGGTATTACGTTATAACGTATAACGTTATATAGTATTACGTTATAACGTATAACGTTATATAGTATTACCATATCACGTATAACGTTATATAGTATTACGGTATAACGTATAACGTTATATACGATTACGTTATAACGTTATATAGTATCACCATGTAACGTATAACGTTATATAGTAATACGTTATAACGTATAACGTTATATAGTATTACGTTATAACGTATAACGTATAACGTTATATAGTATTACGTTATAACGTATAACGTTATATAGTATTACGTTATAACGTATAACGTTATATAGTATTACGTTATAACGTATAACGTTATTTGGTATTACCATATAACGTATAACGTTATATAGTATTACGTTATAACGTTATATAGTATTACGTTATAACGTTATATAGTATTACGTTATAACTTATAACGTTATATAGTATTACGTTATAACGTATAACATTATATGGTATTACGTTATAACGTATAACGTTATATAGTATTACGTTATAACGTATAACATTATATGGTATTACGTTATAACGTATAACGTTATATAGTATTACGTTATAACGTATAACGTTATATAGTATTACGTTATAACGTATAACGTTATATAGTATTACGTTATAACGTATAACGTTATATAGTATTACGTTATAAGGTATAACGTTATATAGTATTACGTTATAAGGTATAACGTTACATAGTATTACGTTATAACGGATAACGTTACATAGTATTACGTTATAACGGATGACGTTATATAGTATTACGTTATAACGGATAACGTTACATAGTATTACGTTATAACGGATAACGTTATATAGTATTACGTTATAACGTATAACGTTATATAGTATTACGGTATAACGTATAACGTTATATACTATTACGTTATAACGTTATATAGTATCACCGTGTAACGTATAACGTTATATAGTAATACGTTATAACGTATAACGTTATATAGTATTGCGTTATAACGTATAACGTATAACGTTATATAGTATTACGTTATAACGTTTAACGTTATATAGTATTACGGTATAACGTATAACGTTATATAGTATTACCTTATAACGTATAACATTATATAGTATTACGTTATAACGTATAACGTTATATAGTATCACCATGTAACGTATAACGTTATATAGTATCACCATGTAACGTATAACGTTATATAGTATCACCATGTAACGTATAACGTTATATAGTATTACGTTATAATGTATAACGTTATATAGTATGACGTTATAACGTATAACGTTATATAGTATTACCATATGACGTATAACGTTATATAGTATTACCATATAACGTATAACGTTATATAGTATTACCATATAACGTATAACGTTATATAGTATCACGTTATAACGTATAACGTTATATAGTATTACGTTATAACGTATAACGTTATATAGTATTACGTTATAACGTTTAACGTTATATAGTATTACCATATCACGTATAACGTTATATAGTATTACGGTATAACGTATAACGTTATATACTATTACGTTATAACGTTATATAGTATCACCATGTAACGTATAACGTTATATAGTATCACCATGTAACGTATAACGTTATATAGTATCACCATGTAACGTATAACGTTATATAGTATCACCATGTAACGTATAACGTTATATAGTATCACCATGTAACGTATATCTTTATATAGTATTACGTTATAACGTATAACGTTATATAGTATTACGTTATAACGTATAACGTTATATAGTATTACGTTATGACGTATAACGTTATATAGTATTACCATATAACGTATCACGTTATATAGTATTACGTTATAACGTTATATAGTATCACCATATAACGTATAACGTTATATAGTATTACGTTATAACGTATGACGTTATTTAGTGTTACGTTATAACGTATAACGTTATATAGTATTACGTTATAACGTATAACGTTATTTAGTATTACCATATAACGTATAACGTTATATAGTATTACGTTATAACGTTATATAGTATTACGTTATAACGTTATATAGTATTACGTTATAACGTTATATAGTATTACGTTATAACGTTATATAGTATTACGTTATAACGTTATATAGTATTACGTTATAACGTTATATAGTATTACGTTATAACGTTATATAGTATTACGTTATAACGTATAACGTTATATAGTATTACGTTATAACGTATAACATTATATGGTATTACGTTATAACGTATAACGTTATATAGTATTACGTTATAACGTATAACATTATATGGTATTACGTTATAACGTATAACGTTATATAGTATTACGTTATAAGGTATAACGTTATATAGTATTACGTTATAAGGTATAACGTTACATAGTATTACGTTATAACGGATAACGTTACATAGTATTACGTTATAACGGATGACGTTATATAGTATTACGTTATAACGGATAACGTTACATAGTATTACGTTATAACGGATAACGTTATATAGTATTACGATATAACGTATAACGTTATATACTATTACGTTATAACGTTATATAGTATCACCATGTAACGTATAACGTTATATAGTAATACGTTATAACGTATAACGTTATATAGTATTACGGTATAACGTATAACGTTATATACTATTACGTTATAACGTTATATACTATTACGTTATAACGTTATATACTATTACGTTATAACGTTATATACTATTACGTTATAACGTTATATACTATTACGTTATAACGTTATATAGTATCACCATGTAACGTATAACGTTATATAGTATCACCATGTAACGTATAACGTTATATAGTATTACGTTATAACGTATAACGTTATACAGTATGACGTTATAACGTATAACGTTATATAGTATTACGTTATAACGTATAACGTTATATAGTATTACGTTATAACGTATAACATTATATGGTATTACGTTATAACGTATAACGTTATATAGTATTACGTTATAACGTATAACGTTATATAGTATTACGTTATAACGTATAACGTTATATAGTATTACGTTATAACGTATAACGTTATATACTATTACGTTATAACGTTATATACTATTACGTTATAACGTTATATACTATTACGTTATAACGTTATATACTATTACGTTATAACGTTATATAGTATCACCATGTAACGTATAACGTTATATAGTATCACCATGTAACGTATAACGTTATATAGTATTACGTTATAACGTATAACGTTATATAGTATGACGTTATAACGTATAACGTTATATAGTATTACCATATAACGTATAACGTTATATAGTATTACCATATAACGTATAACGTTATATAGTATTACCATATAACGTATAACGTTATACAGTATTACGTTATAACGTTATATAGTATCACCATGTAACGTATAACTTTATATAGTATTACGTTATAACGTATAACGTTATATAGTATTACGTTATAACGTATAACGTTATATAGTATTACGTTATGACGTATAACGTTATATAGTATTACGTTATGACATATAACGTTATATAGTATTACCATATAACGTATCACGTTATATAGTATTACGTTATAACGTTATATAGTATCACCATATAACGTATAACGTTATATAGTATTACGTTATAACGTATGACGTTATATAGTGTTACGTTATAACGTATAACGTTATATAGTATTACGTTATAACGTATAAAGTTATATAGTATTACGTAATAACGTATAACGTTATATAGTATTACGTTATGACGTATAACGTTATATAGTATTACGTTATGACGCATAACGTTATATAGTATTACGTTATAAAGTATAACGTTATATAGTATTACGTTATAACGTTTAACGTTATATAGTCTTACCATATCACGTATAACGTTATATAGTATTACGGTATAACGTATAACGTTATATACTATTACGTTATAACGTTATATAGTATCACCATGTCACGTATAACGTTATATAGTAATACGTTATAACGTATAACGTTATATAGAATTACGTTATAACGTATAACGTATAACGTTATATAGTATTACGTTATAACGTATAACGTTATATAGTATTACGTTATAACGTATAACGTTATATAGTATTACGTTATAACGTATAACGTTACATAGTATTACGTTATAACGGATAACGTTACATAGTATTACGTTATAACGGATAACGTTACATAGTATTACGTTATAACGTATAACGTTATATAGTATTACGTTATAACGTATAACGTTATATAGTATTACGTTATAACGTATAACGTTACATAGTATTACGTTATAACGGATAACGTTACATAGTATTACGTTATAACGGATAACTTTATATAGTATTACGTTATAACGTATAACGTTATATAGTATTACGATATAACGTATAACGTTATATACTATTACGTTATAACGTTATATAGTATCACCATGTAACGTATAACGTTATATAGTAATACGTTATAACGTATAACGTTATATAGTATTACGGTATAACGTATAACGTTATATACTATTACGTTATAGCGTTTTATACTATTACGTTATAACGTTATATAGTATCACCATGTAACGTATAACGTTATATATTATCACCATGTAACGTATAACGTTATATAGTATTACGTTATAATGTATAACGTTATATAGTATGACGTTATAACGTATAACGTTATATAGTATTACCATATAACGTATAACGTTATATAGTATTACGTTATAACGTATAACGTTATATAGTATTACGATATAACGTATAACGTTATATACTATTACGTTATAACGTTATATAGTATCACCATGTAACGTATAACGTTATATATTATCACCATGTAACGTATAACGTTATATAGTATTACGTTATAACGTATAACGTTACATAGTATTACGTTATAACGTATAACGTTATATAGTATTACGTTATAACGTATAACGTTATATAGTATTACGTTATGACGTATAACGTTATATAGTATTACCATATAACGTATCACGTTATATAGTATTACGTTATAACGTTATATAGTATCACCATATAACGTATAACGTTATATAGTATTACGTTATAACGTATGACGTTATTTAGTGTTACGTTATAACGTATAACGTTATATAGTATTACGTTATAACGTATAACGTTATTTAGTATTACCATATAACGTATAACGTTATATAGTATTACGTTATAACGTTATATAGTATTACGTTATAACGTTATATAGTATTACGTTATAACGTTATATAGTATTACGTTATAACGTATAACGTTATATAGTATTACGTTATAACGTATAACATTATATGGTATTACGTTATAACGTATAACGTTATATAGTATTACGTTATAACGTATAACATTATATGGTATTACGTTATAACGTATAACGTTATATAGTATTACGTTATAACGTATAACGTTATATAGTATTACGTTATAACGTATAACGTTATATAGTATTACGTTATAAGGTATAACGTTATATAGTATTACGTTATAAGGTATAACGTTACATAGTATTACGTTATAACGGATAACGTTAGATAGTATTACGTTATAACGGATGACGTTATATAGTATTACGTTATAACGGATAACGTTACATAGTATTACGTTATAACGGATAACGTTATATAGTATTACGATATAACGTATAACGTTATATACTATTACGTTATAACGTTATATAGTATCACCATGTAACGTATAACGTTATATAGTAATACGTTATAACGTATAACGTTATATAGTATTACGGTATAACGTATAACGTTATATACTATTACGTTATAACGTTATATACTATTACGTTATAACGTTATATACTATTACGTTATAACGTTATATACTATTACGTTATAACGTTATATACTATTACGTTATAACGTTATATAGTATCACCATGTAACGTATAACGTTATATAGTATCACCATGTAACGTATAACGTTATATAGTATTACGTTATAACGTATAACGTTATACAGTATGACGTTATAACGTATAACGTTATATAGTATTACGTTATAACGTATAACGTTATATAGTATTACGTTATAACGTATAACATTATATGGTATTACGTTATAACGTATAACGTTATATAGTATTACGTTATAACGTATAACGTTATATAGTATTACGTTATAACGTATAACGTTATATAGTATTACGTTATAACGTATAACGTTATATACTATTACGTTATAACGTTATATACTATTACGTTATAACGTTATATACTATTACGTTATAACGTTATATACTATTACGTTATAACGTTATATAGTATCACCATGTAACGTATAACGTTATATAGTATCACCATGTAACGTATAACGTTATATAGTATTACGTTATAACGTATAACGTTATATAGTATGACGTTATAACGTATAACGTTATATAGTATTACCATATAACGTATAACGTTATATAGTATTACCATATAACGTATAACGTTATATAGTATTACCATATAACGTATAACGTTATACAGTATTACGTTATAACGTTATATAGTATCACCATGTAACGTATAACTTTATATAGTATTACGTTATAACGTATAACGTTATATAGTATTACGTTATAACGTATAACGTTATATAGTATTACGTTATGACGTATAACGTTATATAGTATTACGTTATGACATATAACGTTATATAGTATTACCATATAACGTATCACGTTATATAGTATTACGTTATAACGTTATATAGTATCACCATATAACGTATAACGTTATATAGTATTACGTTATAACGTATGACGTTATATAGTGTTACGTTATAACGTATAACGTTATATAGTATTACGTTATAACGTATAAAGTTATATAGTATTACGTAATAACGTATAACGTTATATAGTATTACGTTATGACGTATAACGTTATATAGTATTACGTTATGACGCATAACGTTATATAGTATTACGTTATAAAGTATAACGTTATATAGTATTACGTTATAACGTTTAACGTTATATAGTCTTACCATATCACGTATAACGTTATATAGTATTACGGTATAACGTATAACGTTATATACTATTACGTTATAACGTTATATAGTATCACCATGTCACGTATAACGTTATATAGTAATACGTTATAACGTATAACGTTATATAGAATTACGTTATAACGTATAACGTATAACGTTATATAGTATTACGTTATAACGTATAACGTTATATAGTATTACGTTATAACGTATAACGTTATATAGTATTACGTTATAACGTATAACGTTACATAGTATTACGTTATAACGGATAACGTTACATAGTATTACGTTATAACGGATAACTTTATATAGTATTACGTTATAACGTATAACGTTATATAGTATTACGATATAACGTATAACGTTATATACTATTACGTTATAACGTTATATAGTATCACCATGTAACGTATAACGTTATATAGTAATACGTTATAACGTATAACGTTATATAGTATTACGGTATAACGTATAACGTTATATACTATTACGTTATAACGTTATATACTATTACGTTATAACGTTATATAGTATCACCATGTAACGTATAACGTTATATATTATCACCATGTAACGTATAACGTTATATAGTATTACGTTATAATGTATAACGTTATATAGTATGACGTTATAACGTATAACGTTATATAGTATTACCATATAACGTATAACGTTATATAGTATTACGTTATAACGTATAACGTTATATAGTATTACGATATAACGTATAACGTTATATACTATTACGTTATAACGTTATATAGTATCACCATGTAACGTATAACGTTATATAGTAATACGTTATAACGTATAACGTTATATAGTATTACGGTATAACGTATAACGTTATATACTATTACGTTATAACGTTATATACTATTACGTTATAACGTTATATAGTATCACCATGTAACGTATAACGTTATATATTATCACCATGTAACGTATAACGTTATATAGTATTACGTTATAACGTATAACGTTACATAGTATTACGTTATAACGTATAACGTTATATAGTATTACGTTATAACGTATAACGTTATATAGTATTACGTTATAACGTATAACGTTATTTAGTATTACCATATAACGTATAACATTATATGGTATTACGTTATAACGTATAACGTTATATAGTATTACGTTATAACGCATAACGTTATATAGTATGACGTTATAACGTATAACGTTATATAGTATTACCATGTAACGTATAACGTTATATAGTATTACCATATAACGTATAACGTTATATAGTATTACGTTATAACGTTACATAGTATCACCATGTAACGTATAACGTTATATAGTATTACGTTATAACGTTATATAGTATTACGTTATAACGTATAACGTTATATAGTATTACGTTATAACGTATGACGTTATATAGTGTTACGTTATAACGTATAACGTTATATAGCATTACGTTATAACGTATAACATTATATGGTATTACGTTATAACGTATAACGTTATATAGTATTACGTTATGACGTATAACGTTATATAGTATTACCATATAACGTATCACGTTATATAGTATTACGTTATAACGTTATATAGTATCACCATATAACGTATAACGTTATATAGTATTACGTTATAACGTTATATAGTATTACGTTATAACGTTATATAGTATTACGTTATAACGTATAACGTTATATAGTATTACGTTATAACGTATGACGTTATATAGTGTTACGTTATAACGTATAACGTTATATAGCATTACGTTATAACGTATAACATTATATGGTATTACGTTATAACGTATAACGTTATATAGTATTACGTTATAACGTATAGCGTTATATAGTATTACGTTATAACGTATAACGTTACATAGTATTACGTTATAACGGATAACGTTACATAGTATTACGTTATAACGGATAACGTTATATAGTATTACGTTATAACTTATAACGTTATATAGTATTACGATATAACGTATAACGTTATATACTATTACGTTATAACGTTATATAGTATCACCATGTAACGTATAACGTTATATAGTAATACGTTATAACGTATAACGTTATATAGTATTACGTTATAACGTATAACGTATAACGTTATATAGTATTACGTTATAACGTATAACGTTATATGGTATTACGTTATAACGTATAACGTTATATAGTATTACGTTATAACGTATAACGTTATATTGTATTACGTTATAACGTATAACGTTACATAGTATTACGTTATAACGGATAACGTTACATAGTATTACGTTATAACGGATAACGTTATATAGTATTACGTTATAACGTATAACGTTATATAGTATTACGATATAACGTATAACGTTATATACTATTAAGTTATAACGTTACATAGTATCACCATGTAACGTATAACGTTATATAGTAATACGTTATAATGTATAACGTTATATAGTATTACGTTATAACGTATAACGTTACATAGTATTACGTTATAACGGATAACGTTACATAGTATTACGTTTATAACGGATAACGTTATATAGTATTACGTTATAACGTATAACGTTATATAGTATTACGTTATAACGTATAACGTTACATAGTATTACGTTATAACGGATAACGTTACATAGTATTACGTTATAACGGATAACGTTATATAGTATTACGTTATAACGTATAACGTTATATAGTATTACGATATAACGTATAACGTTATATACTATTACGTTATAACGTTATATAGTATCACCATGTAACGTATAACGTTATATAGTAATACGTTATAACGTATAACGTTATATAGTATTACGTTATAACGTATAACGTATAACGTTATATAGTATTACGTTATAACGTATAACGTTATATAGTATTACGTTATAACGGATAACGTTACATAGTATTACGTTATAACGGATAACTTTATATAGTATTACGTTATAACGTATAACGTTATATAGTATTACGATATAACGTATAACGTTATATACTATTACGTTATAACGTTATATAGTATCACCATGTAACGTATAACGTTATATAGTAATACGTTATAACGTATAACGTTATATAGTATTACGGTATAACGTATAACGTTATATACTATTACGTTATAACGTTATATACTATTACGTTATAACGTTATATAGTATCACCATGTAACGTATAACGTTATATATTATCACCATGTAACGTATAACGTTATATAGTATTACGTTATAACGTATAACGTTATATAGTATGACGTTATAACGTATAACGTTATATAGTATTACCATATAACGTATAACGTTATATAGTATTACGTTATAACGTATAACGTTATATAGTATCACCATGTAACGTATAACGTTATATAGTATCACCATGTAACGTCTAACGTTATATAGTATCACCATGTAACGTATAACGTTATATAGTATTACGTTATAACGCATAACGTTATATAGTATGACGTTATAACGTATAACGTTATATAGTATTACCATGTAACTTATAACGTTATATAGTATTACGGTATAACGTATAACGTTATATACTATTACGTTATAACGTTATATAGTATCACCATGTCACGTATAACGTTATATAGTAATACGTTATAACGTATAACGTTATATAGAATTACGTTATAACGTATAACGTATAACGTTATATAGTATTACGTTATAACGTATAACGTTATATAGTATTACGTTATAACGTATAACGTTATATAGTATTACGTTATAACGTATAACGTTACATAGTATTACGTTATAACGGATAACGTTACATAGTATTACGTTATAACGGATAACGTTACATAGTATTACGTTATAACGTATAACGTTATATAGTATTACGTTATAACGTATAACGTTATATAGTATTACGTTATAACGTATAACGTTACATAGTATTACGTTATAACGGATAACGTTACATAGTATTACGTTATAACGGATAACTTTATATAGTATTACGTTATAACGTATAACGTTATATAGTATTACGATATAACGTATAACGTTATATACTATTACGTTATAACGTTATATAGTATCACCATGTAACGTATAACGTTATATAGTAATACGTTATAACGTATAACGTTATATAGTATTACGGTATAACGTATAACGTTATATACTATTACGTTATAACGTTATATACTATTACGTTATAACGTTATATAGTATCACCATGTAACGTATAACGTTATATATTATCACCATGTAACGTATAACGTTATATAGTATTACGTTATAATGTATAACGTTATATAGTATGACGTTATAACGTATAACGTTATATAGTATTACCATATAACGTATAACGTTATATAGTATTACGTTATAACGTATAACGTTATATAGTATTACGATATAACGTATAACGTTATATACTATTACGTTATAACGTTATATAGTATCACCATGTAACGTATAACGTTATATAGTAATACGTTATAACGTATAACGTTATATAGTATTACGGTATAACGTATAACGTTATATACTATTACGTTATAACGTTATATACTATTACGTTATAACGTTATATAGTATCACCATGTAACGTATAACGTTATATATTATCACCATGTAACGTATAACGTTATATAGTATTACGTTATAACGTATAACGTTACATAGTATTACGTTATAACGTATAACGTTATATAGTATTACGTTATAACGTATAACGTTATATAGTATTACGTTATAACGTATAACGTTATTTAGTATTACCATATAACGTATAACATTATATGGTATTACGTTATAACGTATAACGTTATATAGTATTACGTTATAACGCATAACGTTATATAGTATGACGTTATAACGTATAACGTTATATAGTATTACCATGTAACGTATAACGTTATATAGTATTACCATATAACGTATAACGTTATATAGTATTACGTTATAACGTTACATAGTATCACCATGTAACGTATAACGTTATATAGTATTACGTTATAACGTTATATAGTATTACGTTATAACGTATAACGTTATATAGTATTACGTTATAACGTATGACGTTATATAGTGTTACGTTATAACGTATAACGTTATATAGCATTACGTTATAACGTATAACATTATATGGTATTACGTTATAACGTATAACGTTATATAGTATTACGTTATGACGTATAACGTTATATAGTATTACCATATAACGTATCACGTTATATAGTATTACGTTATAACGTTATATAGTATCACCATATAACGTATAACGTTATATAGTATTACGTTATAACGTTATATAGTATTACGTTATAACGTTATATAGTATTACGTTATAACGTATAACGTTATATAGTATTACGTTATAACGTATGACGTTATATAGTGTTACGTTATAACGTATAACGTTATATAGCATTACGTTATAACGTATAACATTATATGGTATTACGTTATAACGTATAACGTTATATAGTATTACGTTATAACGTATAGCGTTATATAGTATTACGTTATAACGTATAACGTTACATAGTATTACGTTATAACGGATAACGTTACATAGTATTACGTTATAACGGATAACGTTATATAGTATTACGTTATAACTTATAACGTTATATAGTATTACGATATAACGTATAACGTTATATACTATTACGTTATAACGTTATATAGTATCACCATGTAACGTATAACGTTATATAGTAATACGTTATAACGTATAACGTTATATAGTATTACGTTATAACGTATAACGTATAACGTTATATAGTATTACGTTATAACGTATAACGTTATATAGTAATACGTTATGACGTATAACGTTATATAGTATTACCATATAACGTATCACGTTATATAGTATTACGTTATAACGTTATATAGTATCACCATATAACGTATAACGTTATATAGTATTACGTTATAACGTTATATAGTATTACGTTATAACGTATAACGTTATATAGTATTACGATATAACGTATAACGTTATATACTATTACGTTATAACGTTACATAGTATCACCATGTAACGTATAACGTTATATAGTAATACGTTATAATGTATAACGTTATATAGTATTACGTTATAACGTATAACGTTACATAGTATTACGTTATAACGGATAACGTTACATAGTATTACGTTATAACGGATAACGTTATATAGTATTACGTTATAACGTATAACGTTATATAGTATTACGTTATAACGTATAACGTTACATAGTATTACGTTATAACGGATAACGTTACATAGTATTACGTTATAACGGATAACGTTATATAGTATTACGTTATAACGTATAACGTTATATACTATTACGTTATAACGTTATATACTATTACGTTATAACGTTATATAGTATCACCATGTAACGTATAACGTTATATAGTATCACCATGTAACGTATAACGTTATATAGTATTACGTTATAACGTATAACGTTATATAGTATTACGTTATAACGTATAACGTTACATAGTATTACGTTATAACGGATAACGTTACATAGTATTACGTTATAACGGATAACGTTATATAGTATTACGTTATAACGTATAACGTTATATAGTATTACGTTATAACGTATAACATTATATGGTATTACGTTATAACGTATAACGTTATATAGTATTACGTTATAACGTATAACGTTATATAGTATTACGTTATAACGTATAACGTTATATACTATTACGTTATAACGTTATATACTATTACGTTATAACGTTATATAGTATCACCATGTAACGTATAACGTTATATAGTATCACCATGTAACGTATAACGTTATATAGTATTACGTTATAACGTATAACGTTATATAGTATGACGTTATAACGTATAACGTTATATAGTATTACCATATAACGTATAACGTTATATAGTATTACCATATAACGTATAACGTTATATAGTATTACCATATAACGTATAACGTTATATAGTATTACCATATAACGTATAACGTTATATAGTATTACGTTATAACGTTGTATAGTATCACCATGTAACGTATAACTTTATATAGTATTACGTTATAACGTATAACGTTATATAGTATTACGTTATAACGTATAACGTTATATAGTATTACGTTATGACGTATAACGTTATATAGTATTACGTTATGACGTATAACGTTATATAGTATTACCATATAACGTATCACGTTATATAGTATTACATAATAACGTTATATAGAATCACCATATAACGTATAACGTTATATAGTATTACGTTATAACGTATGACGTTATATAGTGTTACGTTATAACGAATAACGTTATATAGTATTACGTTATAACGTATAAAGTTATATAGTATTACGTAATAACGTATAACGTTATATAGTATTACGTTATGACGTATAACGTTATATAGTTTTACGTTATGACGCATAACGTTATATAGTATTACGTTATAAAGTATAACGTTATATAGTATTACGTTATAACGTTTAACGTTATATAGTCTTACCATATCACGTATAACGTTATATAGTATTACGGTATAACGTATAACGTTATATACTATTACGTTATAACGTTATATAGTATCACCATGTCACGTATAACGTTATATAGTAATACGTTATAACGTATAACGTTATATAGAATTACGTTATAACGTATAACGTATAACGTTATATAGTATTACGTTATAACGTATAACGTTATATAGTATTACGTTATAACGTATAACGTTACATAGTATTACGTTATAACGGATAACGTTACATAGTATTACGTTATAACGGATAACGTTACATAGTATTACGTTATAACGTATAACGTTATATAGTATTACGATATAACGTATAACGTTATATACTATTACGTTATAACGTTATATAGTATCACCATGTAACGTATAACGTTATATAGTAATACGTTATAACGTATAACGTTATATAGTATTACGTTATAACGTATAACGTATAACGTTATATAGTATTACGTTATAACGTATAACGTTATTTAGTATTACCATATAACGTATAACGTTATATAGTATTACGTTATAACGTTATATAGTATTACGTTATAACGTTATACAGTATTACGTTATAACGTTATATAGTACTACGTTATAACGTATAACGTTATATAGTATTACGTTATAACGTATAACGTTATATTGTATTACGTTATAACGTATAACGTTACATAGTATTACGTTATAACGGATAACGTTACATAGTATTACGTTATAACGGATAACGTTATATAGTATTACGTTATAACGTATAACGTTATATAGTATTACGATATAACGTATAACGTTATATACTATTACGTTATAACGTTACATAGTATCACCATGTAACGTATAACGTTATATAGTAATACGTTATAACGTATAACGTTATATAGTATTACGTTATAACGTATAACGTTACATAGTATTACGTTATAACGGATAACGTTACATAGTATTACGTTATAACGGATAACGTTATATAGTATTACGTTATAACGTATAACGTTATATAGTATTACGTTATAACGTATAACATTATATGGTATTACGTTATAACGTATAACGTTATATGAGTATTACGTTATAACGTATAACGTTATATAGTATTACGTTATAACGTATAACGTTATATACTATTACGTTATAACGTTATATACTATTACGTTATAACGTTATATAGTATCACCATGTAACGTATAACGTTATATAGTATCACCATGTAACGTATAACGTTATATAGTATTACGTTATAACGTATAACGTTATATAGTATGACGTTATAACGTATAACGTTATATAGTATTACCATATAACGTATAACGTTATATAGTATTACCATATAACGTATAACGTTATATAGTATTACCATATAACGTATAACGTTATATAGTATTACGTTATAACGTTGTATAGTATCACCATGTAACGTATAACTTTATATAGTATTACGTTATAACGTATAACGTTATATAGTATTACGTTATAACGTATAACGTTATATAGTATTACGTTATGACGTATAACGTTATATAGTATTACGTTATGACGTATAACGTTATATAGTATTACCATATAACGTATCACGTTATATAGTATTACATTATAACGTTATATAGTATCACCATATAACGTATAACGTTATATAGTATTACGTTATAACGTATGACGTTATATAGTGTTACGTTATAACGAATAACGTTATATAGTATTACGTTATAACGTATAAAGTTATATAGTATTACGTAATAACGTATAACGTTATATAGTATTACGTTATGACGTATAACGTTATATAGTATTACGTTATGACGCATAACGTTATATAGTATTACGTTATAAAGTATAACGTTATATAGTATTACGTTATAACGTTTAACGTTATATAGTCTTACCATATCACGTATAACGTTATATAGTATTACGGTATAACGTATAACGTTATATACTATTACGTTATAACGTTATATAGTATCACCATGTCACGTATAACGTTATATAGTAATACGTTATAACGTATAACGTTATATAGAATTACGTTATAACGTATAACGTATAACGTTATATAGTATTACGTTATAACGTATAACGTTATATAGTATTACGTTATAACGTATAACGTTACATAGTATTACGTTATAACGGATAACGTTACATAGTATTACGTTATAACGGATAACGTTATATAGTATTACGTTATAACGTATAACGTTATATAGTATTACGATATAACGTATAACGTTATATACTATTACGTTATAACGTTATATAGTATCACCATGTAACGTATAACGTTATATAGTAATACGTTATAACGTATAACGTTATATAGTATTACGTTATAACGTATAACGTATAACGTTATATAGTATTACGTTATAACGTATAACGTTATATAGTATTACGTTATAACGTATAACGTTATATAGTATTACGTTATAACGTATAACGTTATTTAGTATTACCATATAACGTATAACGTTATATAGTATTACGTTATAACGTTATATAGTATTACGTTATAACGTTATACAGTATTACGTTATAACGTTATATAGTACTACGTTATAACGTATAACGTTATATAGTATTACGTTATAACGTATGACGTTATATAGTGTTACGTTATAACGTATAACGTTATATAGTATTACGTTATAACGTATAACATTATATGGTATTACGTTATAACGTATAACGTTATATAGTATTACGTTATTACGTATAACGTTATATGGAATTACGTTATAACGTATAACGTATAACGTTATATAGTATTACGTTATAACGTATAACGTTATATAGTATTACGTTATAACGTATAACGTTACATAGTATTACGTTATAACGGATAACGTTACATAGTATTACGTTATAACGGATAACGTTATATAGTATTACGTTATAACGTATAACGTTATATAGTATTACGATATAACGTATAACGTTATATACTATTACGTTATAACGTTATATAGTATCACCATGTAACGTATAACGTTATATAGTAATACGTTATAACGTATAACGTTATATAGTATTACGTTATAACGTATAACGTATAACGTTATATAGTATTACGTTATAACGTATAACGTTATATAGTATTACGTTATAACGTATAACGTTATATAGTATTACGTTATAACGTATAACGTTATTTAGTATTACCATATAACGTATAACGTTATATAGTATTACGTTATAACGTTATATAGTATTACGTTATAACGTTATACAGTATTACGTTATAAC
>NW_027185208.1:0-19430 GCF_040668555.2 Bombus flavifrons
TATAGTATTACGTTATAACGTATAACGTTATATAGTATGAAGTTATAACGTATAACGTTATATAGTATTACGTTATAACGTATAACGTTATATAGTATTACGTTATGACGTATAACGTTATATAGTATTACGTTATAACGTATAACGTTATATAGTATTAAGTTATAACGTATAACGTTATATAGTACTACGTTATAACGCATAACGTTATATAGTATTACGTTATGACGTATAACGTTATATAGTATTACGTTATGACGTATAACGTTATATAGTATTACGGTATAACGTATAACGTTATATAGTATTACGTTATAACGTATAACATTATATAGTATTACGCTATAACGTATAACGATATATAGTATCACCATGTAACGTATAACGTTATATAGTATTAAGTTATAACGTATAGCTTTATATAGTATTACGTTATAACGTATAACGTTATATAGTATTAAGTTATAACGTATAACGTTATATAGTATTACGTTATAACGTTATATAGTATCACCATATAACGTATAACGTTATATAGTATTACGTTATAACGTATAACGTTGTATAGTGTTACGTTATGATGTATAACGTTATATAGTATTACCATATAACGTATAACGTTATATACTATTACGTTATAACGTATAACGTTATATAGTATTACGTTATAACGTATAACGTTATATAGTATTACGTTATAACGTATAACGTTATATAGTACTAAGTTATAACGTATAACGTTATATAGTATTACGTTATAACGTATAACGTTATATAGTATTACGTTATAACGTATAACGTTATATAGTATTACGTTATAACGTATAACGTTATATAGTATTACGTTATAACGTATAACGTTATATAGTATTACGTTATAACGTATAACTTTATGTAGTATTACGTTATAACGTATAACGTTATATAGTATTACCATATAACGTATAACGTTATATAGTATTACGTTATAACGTATAACGTTATATAGTATTACGTTATAACGTATAACTTTATGTAGTATTACGTTATAACGTATAACGTTATATAGTATTACCATATAACGTATAACGTTATATAGTATTACGTTATAACGTATAACGTTATATAGTATTACGTTGTGACGTATAACGTTATATAGTATTACGTTATAACGTATAACGTTATATAGTATTACGTTATAACGTATAACGTTATATAGTATTACCATATAACGTATAACGTTATATAGTATAACGTTATATAGTATTACGTTATAACGTATAACGTTATATAGTATTACGTTATAACGTATAACGTTACATAGTATTACGTTATAACGTATAACGTTATATAGTATTACGTTATAACGTGTAGCGTTATATAGTATTACGTTATAACGTATAACGTTATATAGTATCACCATGTAACGTATAACGTTATATAGTATTACGTTATAACGTATAACGTTATATAGTATTACGTTATAACGTATAACGTTATATAGTATTACGTTATAACGTATAACGTTATATAGTATTACGTTATATCGTATAACGTTATATAGTATTACGTTATAACGTATAACGTTATATAGTATGAAGTTATAACGTATAACGTTATATAGTATTACGTTATAACGTATAACGTTATATAGTATTACGTTATGACGTTTAACGTTATATAGTATTACGTTATAACGTATAACGTTATATAGTATTAAGTTATAACGTATAACGTTATATAGTATTACGTTATAACGCATAACGTTATATAGTATTACGTTATGACGTATAACGTTATATAGTATTACGTTATGACGTATAACGTTATATAGTATTACGGTATAACGTATAACGTTATATAGTATTACGTTATAACGTATAACATTATATAGTATTACGCTATAACGTATAACGATATATAGTATCACCATGTAACGTATAACGTTATATAGTATTAAGTTATAACGTATAGCTTTATATAGTATTACGCTATAACGTATAATGATATATAGTATCACCATGTAACGTATAACGTTATATAGTATTAAGTTATAACGTATAACTTTATATAGTATTACGTTACAACGTATAACGTTGTATAGTATTACGTTATGATGTATAACGTTATATAGTATTACCATATAACGTATAACGTTATATACTATTACGTTATAACGTATAACGTTATATAGTATCACCATGTAACGTATAACGTTATATAGTATTACGTTATAACGTATAACGTTATATAGTATTACGTTATAACGTATAACGTTATATAGTATTACGTTATAACGTATAACGTTATATAGTATTACGTTATAACGTATAACGTTATATAGTATCACCATGTAACGTATAACGCTATATAGTATTACATTATAACGTATAACGTTATATAGTATTACGTTATAACGTATAACGTTATATAGTATTACGTTATAACGTATAACGTTACATAGTATTACGTTATAACGTATAACGTTATATAGTATTACGTTATAACGTGTAGCGTTATATAGTATTACGTTATAACGTATAACGTTATATAGTATCACCATGTAACGTATAACGTTATATAGTATTACGTTATAACGTATAACGTTATATAGTATTACGTTATAACGTATAACGTTATATAGTATTACGTTATAACGTATAACGTTATATAGTATTACGTTATATCGTATAACGTTATATAGTATTACGTTATAACGTATAACGTTATATAGTATGAAGTTATAACGTATAACGTTATATAGTATTACGTTATAACGTATAACGTTATATAGTATTACGTTATGACGTATAACGTTATATAGTATTACGTTATAACGTATAACGTTATATAGTATTAAGTTATAACGTATAACGTTATATAGTATTACGTTATAACGCATAACGTTATATAGTATTACGTTATGACGTATAACGTTATATAGTATTACGTTATGACGTATAACGTTATATAGTATTACGGTATAACGTATAACGTTATATAGTATTACGTTATAACGTATAACATTATATAGTATTACGCTATAACGTATAACGATATATAGTATCACCATGTAACGTATAACGTTATATAGTATTAAGTTATAACGTATAGCTTTATATAGTATTACGTTATAACGTATAACGTTATATAGTATTAAGTTATAACGTATAACGTTATATAGTATTACGTTATAACGTTATATAGTATCACCATATAACGTATAACGTTATATAGTATTACGTTATAACGTATAACGTTGTATAGTGTTACGTTATGATGTATAACGTTATATAGTATTACCATATAACGTATAACGTTATATACTATTACGTTATAACGTATAACGTTATATAGTATTACGTTATAACGTATAACGTTATATAGTATTACGTTATAACGTATAACGTTATATAGTACTAAGTTATAACGTATAACGTTATATAGTATTACGTTATAACGTATAACGTTATATAGTATTACGTTATAACGTATAACGTTATATAGTATTACGTTATAACGTATAACGTTATATAGTATTACGTTATAACGTATAACGTTATATAGTATTACGTTATAACGTATAACTTTATGTAGCATTACGTTATAACGTATAACGTTATATAGTATTACCATATAACGTATAACGTTATATAGTATTACGTTATAACGTATAACGTTATATAGTATTACGTTATAACGTATAACTTTATGTAGTATTACGTTATAACGTATAACGTTATATAGTATTACCATATAACGTATAACGTTATATAGTATTACGTTATAACGTATAACGTTATATAGTATTACGTTGTGACGTATAACGTTATATAGTATTACGTTATAACGTATAACGTTATATAGTATTACGTTATAACGTATAACGTTATATAGTATTACCATATAACGTATAACGTTATATAGTATAACGTTATATAGTATTACGTTATAACGTATAACGATATATAGCATTACGTTATAACGTTATATAGTATCACCATATAACGTATAACGTTATATAGTATTACGTTATAACGTATAACGTTATATAGTATTACGTTATAACGTATAACGTTATATAGCATTACGTTATAACGTTATATAGTATCACCATATAACGTATAACGTTATATAGTATTACGTTATAACGTATTACGTTATATAGTATTACGTTATAACGTATAACGTTATATAGTATTACGTTATAACGTATAACGTTATATAGTATTACGTTATAACGTATAACGTTATATAGTATTACCATATAACGTATAACGTTATATAGTATAACGTTATATAGTATTACGTTATAACGTATAACGTTATATAGCATTACGTTATAACGTTATATAGTATCACCATATAACGTATAACGTTATATAGTATTACGTTATAACGTATAACGTTATATAGTATTACGTTATAACGTATAACGTTATATAGTATTACGTTATAACGTATAACGTTATATAGTATTACGTTATAACGTATAACTTTATGTAGTATTACGTTATAACGTATAACGTTATATAGTATTACGTTATAACGTATAACGTTATATAGTATTACGTTATAACGTATAACGTTATATAGTATTACCATATAACGTATAACGTTATATAGTATAACGTTATATAGTATTACGTTATAACGTATAACGTTATATAGCATTACGTTATAACGTTATATAGTATCACCATATAACGTATAACGTTATATAGTATTACGTTATAACGTATAACGTTATATAGTATTACGTTATAACGTATAACGTTATATAGTATTACGTTATAACGTATAACGTTATATAGTATGAAGTTATAACGTATAACGTTATATAGTATTACGTTATAACGTATAACGTTATATAGTATTACGTTATGACGTATAACGTTATATAGTATTACGTTATAACGTATAACGTTATATAGTATTACGTTGTGACGTATAACGTTATATAGTATTACGTTATAACGTATAACGTTATATAGTATTACGTTATAACGTATAACGTTATATAGTATTACCATATAACGTATAACGTTATATAGTATAACGTTATATAGTATTACGTTATAACGTATAACGATATATAGCATTACGTTATAACGTTATATAGTATCACCATATAACGTATAACGTTATATAGTATTACGTTATAACGTATAACGTTATATAGTATTACGTTATAACGTATAACGTTATATAGCATTACGTTATAACGTTATATAGTATCACCATATAACGTATAACGTTATATAGTATTACGTTATAACGTATTACGTTATATAGTATTACGTTATAACGTATAACGTTATATAGTATTACGTTATAACGTATAACGTTATATAGTATTACGTTATAACGTATAACGTTATATAGTATTACCATATAACGTATAACGTTATATAGTATAACGTTATATAGTATTACGTTATAACGTATAACGATATATAGCATTACGTTATAACGTTATATAGTATCACCATATAACGTATAACGTTATATAGTATTACGTTATAACGTATAACGTTATATAGTATTACGTTATAACGTATAACGTTATATAGCATTACGTTATAACGTTATATAGTATCACCATATAACGTATAACGTTATATAGTATTACGTTATAACGTATAACGTTATATAGCATTACGTTATAACGTTATATAGTATCACCATATAACGTATAACGTTATATAGTATTACGTTATAACGTATAACGTTATATAGTATTACGTTATAACGTATAACGTTATATAGTATTACGTTATAACGTATAACTTTATGTAGTATTACGTTATAACGTATAACGTTATATAGTATTACGTTATAACGTATAACGTTATATAGTATTACGTTATAACGTATAACGTTATATAGTATTACCATATAACGTATAACGTTATATAGTATAACGTTATATAGTATTACGTTATAACGTATAACGTTATATAGCATTACGTTATAACGTTATATAGTATCACCATATAACGTATAACGTTATATAGTATTACGTTATAACGTATAACGTTATATAGTATTACGTTATAACGTATAACGTTATATAGTATTACGTTATAACGTATAACGTTATATAGTATGAAGTTATAACGTATAACGTTATATAGTATTACGTTATAACGTATAACGTTATATAGTATTACGTTATGACGTATAACGTTATATAGTATTACGTTATAACGTATAACGTTATATAGTATTACGTTGTGACGTATAACGTTATATAGTATTACGTTATAACGTATAACGTTATATAGTATTACGTTATAACGTATAACGTTATATAGTATTACCATATAACGTATAACGTTATATAGTATAACGTTATATAGTATTACGTTATAACGTATAACGATATATAGCATTACGTTATAACGTTATATAGTATCACCATATAACGTATAACGTTATATAGTATTACGTTATAACGTATAACGTTATATAGTATTACGTTATAACGTATAACGTTATATAGCATTACGTTATAACGTTATATAGTATCACCATATAACGTATAACGTTATATAGTATTACGTTATAACGTATTACGTTATATAGTATTACGTTATAACGTATAACGTTATATAGTATTACGTTATAACGTATAACGTTATATAGTATTACGTTATAACGTATAACGTTATATAGTATTACCATATAACGTATAACGTTATATAGTATAACGTTATATAGTATTACGTTATAACGTATAACGTTATATAGCATTACGTTATAACGTTATATAGTATCACCATATAACGTATAACGTTATATAGTATTACGTTATAACGTATAACGTTATATAGTATTACGTTATAACGTATAACGTTATATAGTATTACGTTATAACGTATAACGTTATATAGTATTACGTTATAACGTATAACTTTATGTAGTATTACGTTATAACGTATAACGTTATATAGTATTACGTTATAACGTATAACGTTATATAGTATTACGTTATAACGTTATATAGTATAACCATATAACGTATAACGATATATAGTATTACGTTATAACGTATAACGTTATATAGTATTACGTTATAACGTATAACGTTATATAGCATTACGTTATAACGTTATATAGTATAACCATATAACGTATAACGTTATATAGTATTACGTTATAACGTATAACGTTATATAGTATTACGTTATAACGTATAACGTTATATAGTATTACGTTATAACGTATAACGTTATATAGTATTACCATATAACGTATAACGTTATATAGTATAACGTTATATAGTATTACGTTATAACGTATAACGTTATATAGCATTACGTTATAACGTTATATAGTATCACCATATAACGTATAACGTTATATAGTATTACGTTATAACGTATAACGTTATATAGTATTACGTTATAACGTATAACGTTATATAGTATTACGTTATAACGTATAACGTTATATAGTATGAAGTTATAACGTATAACGTTATATAGTATTACGTTATAACGTATAACGTTATATAGTATTACGTTATGACGTATAACGTTATATAGTATTACGTTATAACGTATAACGTTATATAGTATTACGTTGGGACGTATAACGTTATATAGTATTACGTTATAACGTATAACGTTATATAGTATTACGTTATAACGTATAACGTTATATAGTATTACCATATAACGTATAACGTTATATAGTATAACGTTATATAGTATTACGTTATAACGTATAACGATATATAGCATTACGTTATAACGTTATATAGTATCACCATATAACGTATAACGTTATATAGTATTACGTTATAACGTATAACGTTATATAGTATTACGTTATAACGTATAACGTTATATAGCATTACGTTATAACGTTATATAGTATCACCATATAACGTATAACGTTATATAGTATTACGTTATAACGTATTACGTTATATAGTATTACGTTATAACGTATAACGTTATATAGTATTACGTTATAACGTATAACGTTATATAGTATTACGTTATAACGTATAACGTTATATAGTATTACCATATAACGTATAACGTTATATAGTATAACGTTATATAGTATTACGTTATAACGTATAACGATATATAGCATTACGTTATAACGTTATATAGTATCACCATATAACGTATAACGTTATATAGTATTACGTTATAACGTATAACGTTATATAGTATTACGTTATAACGTATAACGTTATATAGCATTACGTTATAACGTTATATAGTATCACCATATAACGTATAACGTTATATAGTATTACGTTATAACGTATAACGTTATATAGCATTACGTTATAACGTTATATAGTATCACCATATAACGTATAACGTTATATAGTATTACGTTATAACGTATAACGTTATATAGTATTACGTTATAACGTATAACGTTATATAGTATTACGTTATAACGTATAACTTTATGTAGTATTACGTTATAACGTATAACGTTATATAGTATTACGTTATAACGTATAACGTTATATAGTATTACGTTATAACGTATAACGTTATATAGTATTACCATATAACGTATAACGTTATATAGTATAACGTTATATAGTATTACGTTATAACGTATAACGTTATATAGCATTACGTTATAACGTTATATAGTATCACCATATAACGTATAACGTTATATAGTATTACGTTATAACGTATAACGTTATATAGTATTACGTTATAACGTATAACGTTATATAGTATTACGTTATAACGTATAACGTTATATAGTATGAAGTTATAACGTATAACGTTATATAGTATTACGTTATAACGTATAACGTTATATAGTATTACGTTATGACGTATAACGTTATATAGTATTACGTTATAACGTATAACGTTATATAGTATTACGTTGTGACGTATAACGTTATATAGTATTACGTTATAACGTATAACGTTATATAGTATTACGTTATAACGTATAACGTTATATAGTATTACCATATAACGTATAACGTTATATAGTATAACGTTATATAGTATTACGTTATAACGTATAACGATATATAGCATTACGTTATAACGTTATATAGTATCACCATATAACGTATAACGTTATATAGTATTACGTTATAACGTATAACGTTATATAGTATTACGTTATAACGTATAACGTTATAGAGCATTACGTTATAACGTTATATAGTATCACCATATAACGTATAACGTTATATAGTATTACGTTATAACGTATTACGTTATATAGTATTACGTTATAACGTATAACGTTATATAGTATTACGTTATAACGTATAACGTTATATAGTATTACGTTATAACGTATAACGTTATATAGTATTACCATATAACGTATAACGTTATATAGTATAACGTTATATAGTATTACGTTATAACGTATAACGTTATATAGCATTACGTTATAACGTTATATAGTATCACCATATAACGTATAACGTTATATAGTATTACGTTATAACGTATAACGTTATATAGTATTACGTTATAACGTATAACGTTATATAGTATTACGTTATAACGTATAACGTTATATAGTATTACGTTATAACGTATAACTTTATGTAGTATTACGTTATAACGTATAACGTTATATAGTATTACGTTATAACGTATAACGTTATATAGTATTACGTTATAACGTTATATAGTATAACCATATAACGTATAACGATATATAGTATTACGTTATAACGTATAACGTTATATAGTATTACGTTATAACGTATAACGTTATATAGCATTACGTTATAACGTTATATAGTATCACCATATAACGTATAACGTTATATAGTATTACGTTATAACGTATAACGTTATATAGTATTACGTTATAACGTATAACGTTATATAGTATTACGTTATAACGTATAACGTTATATAGTATTACGTTATAACGTATAACTTTATGTAGTATTACGTTATAACGTATAACGTTATATAGTATCACCATATAACGTATAACGTTATATAGTATTACGTTATAACGTATAACGTTATATAGTATTACGTTATAACGTATAACGTTATATAGTATTACGTTATAACGTATAACGTTATATAGTATTACGTTATAACGTATAACGTTATATAGTATTACGTTATAACATATAACGTTATATAGTATCACCATATAACGTATAACGTTATATAGTATTACGTTATAACGTATAACGTTATATAGTATTACCATATAACGTATAACGTTATATAGTATAACGTTATATAGTATTACGTTATAACGTATAACGTTATATAGCATTACGTTATAACGTTATATAGTATCACCATATAACGTATAACGTTATATAGTATTACGTTATAACGTATAACGTTATATAGTATTACGTTATAACGTATAACGTTATATAGTATTACGTTATAACGTATAACTTTATGTAGTATTACATTATAACGTATAACGTTATATAGTATTACCATATAACGTATAACGTTATATAGTATAACGTTATATAGTATTACGTTATAACGTATAACGATATATAGCATTACGTTATAACGTATAACGTTATATAGTATTACGTTATAACGTATAACGTTATATAGTATTACGTTATAACGTATAACGTTATATAGTATTTCGTTATAACGTATAACGTTATATAGTATTACGCTATAACGTGTAGCGTTATATAGTATTACGTTATAACGTATAACGTTATATAGTATTACGTTATAACGTATAACGTTATATAGTATTACGTTATAACATATAACGTTATATAGTATTACGTTATAACGTTATATAGTATCACCATATAACGTATAACGTTATATAGCATTACGTTATAACGTATAACGTTATATAGTATTACGTTATAACGTATAACGTTATATAGTATTTCGTTATAACGTATAACGTTATATAGTATTACGCTATAACGTGTAGCGTTATATAGTATTACGTTATAACGTATAACGTTATATAGTATTACCATATAACGTATAACGTTATATAGTATAACGTTATATAGTATTACGTTATAACGTATAACGATATATAGCATTACGTTATAACGTTATATAGTATCACCATATAACGTATAACGTTATATAGTATTACGTTATAACGTATAACGTTATATAGTATTACGTTATAACGTATAACGTTATATAGTATTACGTTATAACGTTATATAGTATAACCATATAACGTATAACGATATATAGTATTACGTTATAACGTATAACGTTATATAGTATTACGTTATAACGTATAACGTTATATAGCATTACGTTATAACGTTATATAGTATCACCATATAACGTATAACGTTATATAGTATTACGTTATAACGTATAACGTTATATAGTATTACGTTATAACGTATAACGTTATATAGTATTACGTTATAACGTATAACGTTATATAGTATTACGTTATAACGTATAACTTTATGTAGTATTACGTTATAACGTATAACGTTATATAGTATCACCATATAACGTATAACGTTATATAGTATTACGTTATAACGTATAACGTTATATAGTATTACGTTATAACGTATAACGTTATATAGTATTACGTTATAACGTATAACGTTATATAGCATTACGTTATAACGTTATATAGTATCACCATATAACGTATAACGTTATATAGTATTACGTTATAACGTATAACGTTATATAGTATTACGTTATAACGTATAACGTTATATAGTATTACGTTATAACGTATAACTTTATGTAGTATTACATTATAACGTATAACGTTATATAGTATTACCATATAACGTATAACGTTATATAGTATAACGTTATATAGTATTACGTTATAACGTATAACGATATATAGCATTACGTTATAACGTATAACGTTATATAGTATTACGTTATAACGTATAACGTTATATAGTATTACGTTATAACGTATAACGTTATATAGTATTTCGTTATAACGTATAACGTTATATAGTATTACGCTATAACGTGTAGCGTTATATAGTATTACGTTATAACGTATAACGTTATATAGTATTACGTTATAACGTATAACGTTATATAGTATTACGTTATAACATATAACGTTATATAGTATTACGTTATAACGTTATATAGTATCACCATATAACGTATAACGTTATATAGCATTACGTTATAACGTATAACGTTATATAGTATTACGTTATAACGTATAACGTTATATAGTATTTCGTTATAACGTATAACGTTATATAGTATTACGCTATAACGTGTAGCGTTATATAGTATTACGTTATAACGTATAACGTTATATAGTATTACCATATAACGTATAACGTTATATAGTATAACGTTATATAGTATTACGTTATAACGTATAACGATATATAGCATTACGTTATAACGTTATATAGTATCACCATATAACGTATAACGTTATATAGTATTACGTTATAACGTATAACGTTATATAGTATTACGTTATAACGTATAACGTTATATAGCATTACGTTATAACGTTATATAGTATCACCATATAACGTATAACGTTATATAGTATTACGTTATAACGTATAACGTTATATAGTATTACGTTATAACGTATAACGTTATATAGTATTACGTTATAACGTATAACGTTATATAGTATTACGTTATAACGTATAACTTTATGTAGTATTACGTTATAACGTATAACGTTATATAGTATTACCATATAACGTATAACGTTATATAGTATTACGTTATAACGTATAACGTTATATAGTATTACGTTATGACGTATAACGTTATATAGTATTACCATATAACGTATAACGTTATTTACTATTACGTTATAACGTATAACGTTATATAGTATCACCATGTAACGTATAACGCTATATAGCATTACGTTATAACGTATAACGTTATATAGTATTACGTTATAACGTATAACGTTATATAGTATTACGTTATAACGTATAACGTTATATAGTATTACGTTATAACGTATAACGTTATATAGTATTTCGTTATAACGTATAACGTTATATAGTATTACGCTATAACGTGTAGCGTTATATAGTATTACGTTATAACGTATAACGTTATATAGTATTACGTTATAACGTATAACGTTATATAGTATTACGTTATAACATATAACGTTATATAGTATCACCATATAACGTATAACGTTATATAGTATTACGTTATAACGTATAACGTTATATAGTATTACGTTATAACGTATAACGTTATATAGTATCACCATGTAACGTATAACGCTATATAGCATTACGTTATAACGTATAACGTTATATAGTATTACGTTATAACGTATAACGTTATATAGTATTACGTTATAACGTATAACGTTATATAGTATTACGTTATAACATATAACGTTATATAGTATCACCATATAACGTATAACGTTATATAGTATTACGTTATAACGTATAACGTTATATAGTATTACCATATAACGTATAACGTTATATAGTATAACGTTATATAGTATTACGTTATAACGTATAACGTTATATAGCATTACGTTATAACGTTATATAGTATCACCATATAACGTATAACGTTATATAGTATTACGTTATAACGTATAACGTTATATAGTATTACGTTATAACGTATAACGTTATATAGTATTACGTTATAACGTATAACTTTATGTAGTATTACATTATAACGTATAACGTTATATAGTATTACCATATAACGTATAACGTTATATAGTATAACGTTATATAGTATTACGTTATAACGTATAACGATATATAGCATTACGTTATAACGTATAACGTTATATAGTATTACGTTATAACGTATAACGTTATATAGTATTACGTTATAACGTATAACGTTATATAGTATTTCGTTATAACGTATAACGTTATATAGTATTACGCTATAACGTGTAGCGTTATATAGTATTACGTTATAACGTATAACGTTATATAGTATTACGTTATAACGTATAACGTTATATAGTATTACGTTATAACATATAACGTTATATAGTATTACGTTATAACGTTATATAGTATCACCATATAACGTATAACGTTATATAGCATTACGTTATAACGTATAACGTTATATAGTATTACGTTATAACGTATAACGTTATATAGTATTTCGTTATAACGTATAACGTTATATAGTATTACGCTATAACGTGTAGCGTTATATAGTATTACGTTATAACGTATAACGTTATATAGTATTACCATATAACGTATAACGTTATATAGTATAACGTTATATAGTATTACGTTATAACGTATAACGATATATAGCATTACGTTATAACGTTATATAGTATCACCATATAACGTATAACGTTATATAGTATTACGTTATAACGTATAACGTTATATAGTATTACGTTATAACGTATAACGTTATATAGCATTACGTTATAACGTTATATAGTATCACCATATAACGTATAACGTTATATAGTATTACGTTATAACGTATAACGTTATATAGTATTACGTTATAACGTATAACGTTATATAGTATTACGTTATAACGTATAACGTTATATAGTATTACGTTATAACGTATAACTTTATGTAGTATTACGTTATAACGTATAACGTTATATAGTATTACCATATAACGTATAACGTTATATAGTATTACGTTATAACGTATAACGTTATATAGTATTACGTTATGACGTATAACGTTATATAGTATTACCATATAACGTATAACGTTATTTACTATTACGTTATAACGTATAACGTTATATAGTATCACCATGTAACGTATAACGCTATATAGCATTACGTTATAACGTATAACGTTATATAGTATTACGTTATAACGTATAACGTTATATAGTATTACGTTATAACGTATAACGTTATATAGTATTACGTTATAACGTATAACGTTATATAGTATTTCGTTATAACGTATAACGTTATATAGTATTACGCTATAACGTGTAGCGTTATATAGTATTACGTTATAACGTATAACGTTATATAGTATTACGTTATAACGTATAACGTTATATAGTATTACGTTATAACATATAACGTTATATAGTATCACCATATAACGTATAACGTTATATAGTATTACGTTATAACGTATAACGTTATATAGTATTACGTTATAACGTATAACGTTATATAGTATTACGTTATAACGTATAACGTTATATAGTATTACGTTATAACGTATAACGTTATATAGTATTACGTTATAACGTATAACGTTATATAGTATTACCATATAACGTGTAACGTTATATAGTATTACGTTATAACGTATAACGTTATATAGTATTACGTTATGACGTATAACGTTATATAGTATTACCATATAACGTATAACGTTATTTACTATTACGTTATAACGTATAACGTTATATAGTATCACCATGTAACGTATAACGCTATATAGCATTACGTTATAACGTATAACGTTATATAGTATTACGTTATAACGTATAACGTTATATAGTATTACGTTATAACGTATAACGTTATATAGTATTTCGTTATAACGTATAACGTTATATAGTATTACGCTATAACGTGTAGCGTTATATAGTATTACGTTATAACGTATAACGTTATATAGTATTACGTTATAACGTATAACGTTATATAGTATTACGTTATAACATATAACGTTATATAGTATTACGTTATAACGTATAACGTTATATAGTATCACCATGTAACGTATAACGTTATATAGTATTACGTTATGACGTATAACGTTATATAGTATTACGTTATAACGTATAACGTTGTATAGTATTACGTTATATCGTATAACGTTATATAGTATTACGTTATAACGTATAACGTTATATAGTATTAAGTTATAACGTATAACGTTATATAGTATTACGTTATAACGTATAACGTTATATAGTATTACGTTATGACGTATAACGTTATATAGTATTACGTTATGACGTATAACGTTATATAGTATTACGGTATAACGTATAACGTTATATAGTATTAAGTTATAACGTATAACTTTATATAGTATTACGTTATAACGTATAAGGTTATATAGTATTACGTTATAACGTATAACGTTATATAGTATTACGTTATAACGTATAACGTTATATAGTATTACCATATAACGTATAACGTTATATAGTATAACGTTATATAGTATTACGTTATAACGTATAACGTTATATAGCATTACGTTATAACGTTATATATTATCACCATATAACGTATAACGTTATATAGTATTACGTTATAACGTATAACGTTATATAGTATTACGTTATAACGTATAACGTTATTTAGTATTACGTTATAACGTATAACGTTATATAGTATTACCATATAATGTATAACGTTATATAGTATAACGTTATATAGTATTACGTTATAACGTATAACGTTATATAGCATTACGTTATAACGTTATATAGTATCACCATATAACGTATAAGGTTATATAGTATTACGTTATAACGTATAACGTTATATAGTATTACGCTATAACGTATAACGTTATATAGTATTACGTTATGACGTATAACGTTATTTAGTATTACGTTATTACGTATAACGTTATATAGTATTACCATATAATGTATAACGTTATATAGTATTACGTTATAACGTATAACGTTATATAGTATTACGTTATAACGTATAACGTTATATAGTATTAAGTTATAACGTATAACGTTATGTAGTATTACGTTATAACGTATAACGTTATATAGTATTACGTTATAACGTATAACGTTGTATAGTATTACCATATAACGTATAACGTTATATAGTATAACGTTATATAGTATTACGTTATAACGTATAACGTTATATAGCATTACGTTATAACGTTATATAGTATCACCATATAACGTATAACGTTATATAGTATTACGTTATAACGTATAACGTTATATAGTATTACGTTATAACGTATAACGTTATATTGCATTACGTTATAACGTTATATAGTATCACCATATAACGTATAACGTTATATAGTATTACGTTATAACGTATAACGTTATATAGTATTACGTTATAACGTATAACGTTATATAGTATTACGTTATAACGTATAACGTTATATAGTATTACGTTATAACGTATAACTTTATGTAGTATTACGTTATAACGTATAACGTTATATAGTATTACCATATAACGTATAACGTTATATAGTATTACGTTATAACGTATAACGTTATATAGTATTACGTTGTGACGTATAACGTTATATAGTATTACGTTATAACGTATAACGTTATATAGTATTACGTTATAACGTATAACGTTATATAGTATTACGTTATATCGTATAACTTTTTATAGTATTACGTAATAACGTATAACGTTATATAGTATTACGTTATAACGTTTAACTTTATATAGTATTACCATATAACTTATAACGTTATATAGTATTACGGTATAACGTATAACGTTATATACTATTACGTTATAACGTATAACGTTATATAGTATTACGTTATAACGTATAACGTTATATAGTATTACGTTATGACGTATAACGTTATATAGTATTACCATATAACGTATAACGTTATTTACTATTACGTTATAACGTATAACGTTATATAGTATCACCATGTAACGTATAACGCTATATAGTATTACGTTATAACGTATAACGTTATATAGTATTACGTTATAACGTATAACGTTATATAGTATTACGTTATAACGTATAACGTTATATAGTATTACGTTATAACGTATAACGTTATATAGTATTTCGTTATAACGTATAACGTTATATAGTATTACGCTATAACGTGTAGCGTTATATAGTATTACGTTATAACGTATAACGTTATATAGTATTACGTTATAACGTATAACGTTATATAGTATTACGTTATAACATATAACGTTATATAGTATTACGTTATAACGTATAACGTTATATAGTATTACGTTATGACGTATAACGTTATATAGTATTACGTTATAACGTATAACGTTGTATAGTATTACGTTATATCGTATAACGTTATATAGTATTACGTTATAACGTATAACGTTATATAGTATTAAGTTATAACGTATAACGTTATATAGTATTACGTTATAACGTATAACGTTATATAGTATTACGTTATGACGTATAACGTTATATAGTATTACGTTATGACGTATAACGTTATATAGTATTACGGTATAACGTATAACGTTATATAGTATTACGTTAAAACGTATAACATTATATAGTATTACCATATAACGTATAACGTTATTTACTATTACGTTATAACGTATAACGTTATATAGTATCACCATGTAACGTATAACGTTATATAGTATTAAGTTATAACGTATAACTTTATATAGTATTACGTTATAACGTATAACGTTATATAGTATTAAGTTATAACGTATAACGTTATATAGTATTACGTTATAACGTTATATAGTATCACCATATAACGTATAACGTTATATAGTATCACGTTATAACGTATAACGTTGTATAGTATTACGTTATGATGTATAACGTTATATAGTATTACGTTATGACGTATAACGTTATATAGTATTACGTTATGACGTATAACGTTATATAGTATTACGGTATAACGTATAACGTTATATAGTATTACGTTAAAACGTATAACATTATATAGTATTACCATATAACGTATAACGTTATTTACTATTACGTTATAACGTATAGCGTTATATAGTATTACGTTATAACGTATAACGTTATACAGTATTACGTTATAACGTATAACGTTATACAGTATTACGTTATAACGTATAACGTTATATAGTGTTACGTTATAACGTATAACGTTATATAGTATTACGTTATAACGTATAACGTTATATAGTATTACGTTATATCGTATAACGTTATATAGTATTACGTTATAACGTATAACGTTATATAGTATTACGTTATGACGTATAACGTTATATAGTATTACCATATAACGTATAACGTTATTTACTATTACGTTATAACGTATAACGTTATATAGTATCACCATGTAACGTATAACGCTATATAGTATTACGTTATAACGTATAACGTTATATAGTATTACGTTATAACGTATAACGTTATATAGTATTACGTTATAACGTATAACGTTATATAGTATTACGTTATAACGTATAACGTTATATAGTATTTCGTTATAACGTATAACGTTATATAGTATTACGCTATAACGTGTAGCGTTATATAGTATTACGTTATAACGTATAACGTTATATAGTATTACGTTATAACGTATAACGTTATATAGTATTACGTTATAACATATAACGTTATATAGTATTACGTTATAACGTATAACGTTATATAGTATTACGTTATGACGTATAACGTTATATAGTATTACGTTATATCGTATAACGTTATATAGTATTACGTTATAACGTATAACGTTGTATAGTATTAAGTTATAACGTATAACGTTATATGGTATTACGTTATAACGTATAACGTTATATAGTATTACGTTATACG